>NC_056737.1:1516329646-1516398871 GCF_019279795.1 Protopterus annectens | reverse complement strand
TAAAGAAGCACATTAAAGTAATAAAGTAGGAAGAAACACAAATACAGTAAAAGCAGATGAATAAAGTGCATTTTTATTTGTTTTATTTATTAGGTAAGGTAGAAACTAAGGGGGTGGGCCTTCACAAATGATCTCTCTCTACTCAGTAGAATGAGCTGAGTGTCCAAAATGAGATTTATAGTAGGGGCAGGCAACTCAAAAGCCACCAAATTTAGTAACACAACAAGAACTGGGTGGGAGAGAGGGGAAAATGCAACCAGAGATAAGCGATATTCAGAGCAAGCAGGCCACACAAACACTTCAACTAAATACAGGTATATGTTCTTCATGTTTCACTGTTGCAGTCCTAACATATGGGTTATCCGGCTCCCAGTAGCCCTCAGTTGGCCCGAATACCAGAGTCCTCAGTATATGACGTTGGCTGCCGCCGGTTGTAAAACTGATGTCAGAATGTCTGATATAAAGGGAGGCAGCCAACGCCATTTCCTCAGTCTTTCTTGCCGCTGAGCCTGAAGCAGATGCAATTATAGGCATTTCTAAATAAAAGAGCAATGCTGTTTCTCGGCTCACCCCACTAATTAACTGATGCTATTGACAGTTTGCAAAGGAATTATTTGGTAACTTGTAACTGACCCTAGCCAGGAACTCTTAAAACCCCAACAGAACAGAAAACTTAAAACAAAACAAATGTAATACTAGAATAAGATACAAAATAGAAGTAATCAAACCTTAAATGAAGCTTCAAATCAAAATTAAATGCAGCCAGAGATGAGCGATACTCTGGGCAAGCGTTAGGCTGCTGTTGGTTCCAAACTTTAGTGACCATTGTTACTTGAGTTGGTTGCAAATTCCTCTCCATTAGGGAACCCGCATTTATTTGTTCAAGTTGATTAGTATACAGCCCACCAAGCTTGATTTTAGCTGCTGGAAAAAGTTCCCAAATATAAGTTTTCCCAAAAAACTATTATTCTGTTTTCTCATACTTTGGGTACAATACTTGAAATTTTGTCTGGCAGTGCTGGCATTAAGTTGTACGCAAACCTAACCCAAAGCACATTTATGTATTGCTTGCAAGCTGCTTCCAATATTTATTTTAATGGATTTGGTAGTTAAGGTGTTGACTAACAAAACATTTGTAATGGTAATAATTTTTGTACATGTTTCAGCCTTACATTGCCAAATTTCTAGTTGCACCAGTTTGTATGTAGCTGAAAGACAAACGAAAGTGATGTGGGAAATGTAGATATTCTATAAATGTAGAGATGATGCTTACTGACTGGTTACAAGATAGTGTAACAGCACGAGAAAAGTCAGTTGATTATACCCTTTTAGTCTTTGGAAAAACATCTGCAGTCCCTAACATCCTGTATTAACAAGAATTACTTTATTCTGCTTGGAACCTTAGCCTTCAAATTCCTTGGGCTACTGTTTGCGAGCTCCTACATCATGACATTCAGACTACAACTTTAGTTAGTTATAGAATCAACATCGTTAGTTATAGAATCAACCCAGTGAAATCTTACAGTGGGCAACCATCCCCTCAGGATCTGGTAGTGATAAGATGGAGAGAATCCAAGAAGTGGTAGTTCTGCTAGGTCTTATGATCTCTGTCCTTTTACTCTGTGCAAAAGATCCCAACACCTGTGTGAGAGACAGTGCATGGAAGTAGTAGAAATCAGCTAGGCTGCACTTTATATTTGAGACCTTCAGAGAGCACGGCATGAAAACATTTAAAATGTATCAGGAGGAAAAATGTTGAGCTGCTGTCTAACTCCAGAGCCCTCCCATGTGAAGGGGAAGTCAACAAGCTTGCCATTAGGGGAGTGACCACCAAGAATCTCCTTATGGTTGAAGTAAAACATACTTGATATGTTGCAGCCCTTCATAACTGTTCCTTTTGAAGTTTTCAAGAAGATGAGTTGCTTGTGTTGGCTATGGTTCTTTTTGGCACACCATTTCAACACAGTGGTTTGATGTAAGTGCTGCATTTCTTCTATACCCTTTGTATCCTGTTAGAGGATGGCAGTTCTGAAGTTGATACTGTCTTCCATATTCTTCATTCTGTGAGCTCTATGTAGTATCATTTTGGTAACCTGTACTTGTAAACTAACAATGAATTGTAGAAACAAGCTGTGATGATTCTGATCCTGATAACATCAAGCCTGTATCCCAAATTCTGTAAGCCACTTTCTCTTCTGACAAGTTTAATATAAATATTGGAGAAGACAATAGCCAGCCAAGTTCATAAATGCACTGCTGACCTTGGTATTTTTTTCCCAGACATATATTTAGGTAAGAGCATATCAGTATGATGGTCAGCTGTTGTCATTCTAATGTACAGGAAAAGATCAGGTGATTGTTGATCCTGGTGCAGCATTTGTGACACATTGGATCACGAGGGCCTACTTGATGTGATCAGTGCCAGACTTAATGAAGTTCAGCATATCGATAGCCCTGTTCTGGCATGACAACTTGTTTGACCTTAAATATGTAGATGAAAATGCAGTTTTAAAGCATTTTTGCATGTGGGGGGCCTTCACTGCTCCCCTACACATTTTCAGATGAAGGAGCTGCCCCCACACCCCTTATCCACCTCTGAGCAATTCACAAGAAGGGCAAATACATTTGTTTCATTTTCCTCTGAGTCTGTGCAACCTTGGATGTAGTGTATTTAGATATCAGGGATTCATAGGTTCATAGGTGTGTACTAGGCTAATGGCCCTGGAGCCTTTACAAGCCTAGACCATAGAAGTGCCCTGACATCGTGCCACCCAACGTTAGTTCCCAGTGCCTCTATCAAGTAGAGCCACCGGAGTAATCTCCGGGGTGAACTTTCTATTTCCCATCTACTCATCAAGATTTCTCTTGAAGAGGGCCAATGAGGTGCTCTGCTTGACATGTATGGGAAGTCTGTTTCTGTTCCAGAGAATATGCAGTCTCTGGGTTATGAACCTGTCCCTCCAGCATGTTCTGTTGATTGTGGTAATGAGGTTGAGGTCTCTGGAGCGTGTAGTGTGGAGGGATTGGGATTTCTTTATATGTAGCATTTCTAACAGAGCTGGGTCAGACATGGCTTTAAGTCAAGCAGAGACAGAGAATAACTGGTGTTTTTTTGAGTCTGTCTATGTAGGACGTGTTTAAGGCCTAGGATCCTCTTCGTGAGGTACTTTTGTGGCCTTTCCAACTGTTACATGCGTCTAGTGAGGTACATGCCAAATGGGGCATTATACTCGATGAAAGGCCTAATGAGGGAAGAGTAGAGAGAGATGATGACCTCTTTGTTCCTGGATGCAAAAGCCTTGGTAATGAGATGTGCCACATAAAAGGACTTTCTGACCACCGTGGCAATGTGGTGGTTGAAGGAGAGGTTGCTGTCAACCTGTGATGTCCCCGGATCTCTTATAATGCCTTCATTGTTCAGTGGGCTCCCATCAATGTGGTAATTAGTGGTAACTGAGTTTTTCCCTAAGCGGATGACGACACATTTTTTGGCATTAAGCTTAAGGCCATGGTTTCGACACCAGTTATTGGTCTCAGTGAGGCCTTTCTGTAGGATGTCTACATCACTTGGGGAGTTGATAATGGCTACCAGCTTGCAGTCGTCTGTGAACTTGGTCAGCCAGAGTCCCTCCATGTTGGCCTGGACTTCTAAGAAGTAGATGCCAAACAGGAGAGGACCCAGGACCCATCCCTGTGGGACTCCACTTGTGACTGGTCAGCAGTCTGACTTGGAGTCCACTACTTTCACGCTGTGGGCTCTATCTGTGAACCAATTTGCATCCCACCTAGTGATATAGGGGTTGATGCCTAGTTTGGTGAATGTATCAAAAGTGTGACTGGGGGAACAGATCCTTCACATCAGGGTTACAACCCCCACCTCATAAAAAAGAAAAAGTAGGACTTAAATAACTTTAATGTTTTACAGCATTCTACTAAACGGTGGTATGTCAGTCTGTGGTGAACTGTGGGTAGAACGTTTAAGTTTGGTAGGTAAAAGCAAATGTGATCAACTTTGTTAGCTGGACTTCTCTGTGTGGGCATGTGCATATCTAAGGCTCTCATGTGACTGATTCATTTAAAAACTAACCAGCTGGCCATTCCTTCAAAATCATAATTAGCAGTTCATGTACTGCTGTCTGTCGGTTTTCTCTAGAATACCATGTGTTTTTTCATTCTCTTTTAACTTGGTTTCTGTGGACTTCCAAGACCTATTTGTAGTACTGAATGCTGATGGCTTGTGAGGCTGTGTTACCTCCACTCCTTTATAGGTGTCTGAAATTAATTGCAGTTGAACTTCACCTGAATATGTGTTTTATTCTTGGGGGATATACCTTGATTGCTTTGTCACTTTTCAATATCCTGCAGCTTTGTGAAGATCAACAGCAGCTACATATTTGCTAGAAAATCTCCAAGTCTATTTATGTTGAAGCTATGTTTGCAAAGATGTCCTAATTGTTCAGGTGAAGTATAGCTCGCTCTCCATAATCACTGCCTTTTCTTATAAAAGTAAAATAACTGCACCACACAGGTGCCATGCTTTTCTCATTGTGGAGTGAGCATCATTGTCAAATTAAAAAAAAAAAATCGGCCAAAATGAACCTCATTTCCAACTTGGATTCTGAACACAAAGAAGGGTGGCCATGGTGGTGCAGTGGTTAGCATTGTCACCTCACAGCAAGAGGTTCTCCGGTTCAATCCTCGGTTGGGGTGCTTTCTGTGTGGAGTCTGCATGTCCTCCCTGTAGTCGTGTGGGTTTTCTCTGGGTGCTCCGGTTTCCTTCCACATCCCAAAGACATGCCGTAGGTGGATTGGACACTCTAAATTGGCCCTAGGTGTGAGTGTGTGCATGTGTGTGCCTTCAGTGGAAGGTTGGGCGCCGGGCTGGCAACTCGACACTGTAAAAACTCCACTGCCAATCATGAGTGGACAGGTGATCTGCTGTGGCGACCCCTAACCGGAAAAAGCCGAAAGAAGAAGAAGAAGATTCTGAACACAAAGAAACACCATGACAGTGCTAGTGGTCCTTTTTGTCGGAACTTTTTCAGTAACTGGATTGTCAGTGTCTCACCTAGCTCCTTGGTTCAAAGGGGTTCTAAAGGGTTCCATTCTTGTTTTTGTGCTGTTTTCTTTTCATCAGTATGCTTCCATTAGACCTATTTAAATTAAAAATCTGTATACACTCATAGGTTACCTTACCGTTTCTGCCATCTTGCTATCTGAAGCCATATTAAAATACTCAGCACTGATGGTTTTAAAAGATAAAACCTGAACTATGCCCCAGGTGAGACTAGCTTGATTAGTGGCTCAGGAGCTTAACAGCACTGTCAGAGGAAGGATGGATGTGCCCTTTTTAGTTGGGAGGGCAGGGTGGAACAGGATATATATATATAACCACAATCCCTTGGGGAAGAGCAGCATTGTAGTGGACATCCTAGCAGCAGACTTTCAGCTCAACAATTTATCACCTGGTGGTAACACTCGTTAGCGAGCACACTATAACCGTGTGAGTCCTGACTGTGATGTTACTGAGTGGCCAAGACTGTTCGTAAGTTTAAGGAAAGGGTGTACAAGCATGAATATAGTATAAAGAGAAAAAAATTAAATAATGCATTAGCAAAACATGTATGAGACTGCCCTGCCCACTCATTTGGATATATGATTATTGACCATGTAGTACCAAATATTAGAGGAGGGGCCTTAGAACTCCAATTGGAAAAGAAGGAATTAATTTGGCAAATCCAATTAAATGCGGAGTATTGGCCAGGACTAAATGAACAGAGTTCTGTTGCCTGCTTATTGAAATTAAGGAACTACAGAGGTGAAAACAAGAAAAAAAAATCCTCGAAAATCATTGATAAATTCTGCAGGGTTGTTAAAATTTAATGAAATAGAACATGTTTAATTATGTATTTTCTCTTTTATTCAATGTTTTTTGTTTATAAAATGTTGAAGTTAAAGGTTTTTATTCGTTAATAATAGATTTTATTATATAAGGATGGTGAAGGATAGTATGGTTGTAGTAAAGGCCTTCTTTGTTTAATGGAAAAATGTAGTTTTATAGTGGTGACAAGTAACGAAGTTGCCTTTATCTGTAAGGAAATTGTGGGGGTGTCAGCTATAGCTACTGGATGGCTTTCATAGGGTTTTAAACATTCTGTTGCTTTACAAAGTTATCTGAGAAACTCTATACAGAATGGATGAAATTGCTTATCTGGTAAATTACACAAACAGATAAAATGCGTAATTAATATAATAAAATTTGAGTTTTATTTAAACAGTTCAGTCTAGTTCTGGACCATAGCGAGTTTGTTTTAATTGAGTTTGTCCCTTTTGCACTATTTTTTGAAGTTCCTCACTGTGATGTAGGTAATGAACCCCTCACCCAAGGGCTGGACTTGGGATTTACACAAATGCTTTCATTGCCAGGATGTTGGTAAGAGCACAGATGCCCCAATATTTATTTGAATGAGAACTCCTCTAGCAGCTTTCACTTTAGTAAATCTGGGGACTCCCACTAAGAAGGTACAAATGGGTCTAGTCCATTGGGGGAAGCTTGATGGTCCACAGGTAGAGGAGAAAAGGATGAAGAAAATAAGAAAATTAACGCTGGAACAGACTTTAAAAATAAAACTGTCTGTGGCTTCTCCAGGAACTATCCATTTATGACCGATAAAACCAAAGGAGTGATCATGGCACAAAACAAAAAGTTAAATGAATTCCCTCCATATCCACCGCCAGTGACACACATTGATCCTCACTACAATACCCATCCCACTTTAAATGTCTTCTGTTTATCTTAACCAGTTTTACCTTCTGAAATCATATAAAGTAAACTAAGACCAAAATGAAGACCTAGTTTTTTGGGCATGAAGGAGTTCCTGTTTCATCTCCTATTAAAGGTTAGGGCCATTAAGGTAAAGGACTGCTACTCTTAGCTTGTACACAGCTTACCTATTTTTGGTGCTTGCTTCACAAAGAAATCTAACACTGCTCTAGAAATATGCAGATTCATTATCTTGGCCATGAGCAAGGAGCATCGCTATTCTGTTTTAATGAAAGCTAAGTGGCTTCCATTTAAAGATCTGATAAACCATTTGCTTGTGTCTTTCTCTGTTAGTCTTTGACCTACACTTTCCTTGGTAGCAGAGTAACGTAATCCATGTTTTCATACATTCTCCAATTTTAAACAACTTATGCCATTGTATTTGGCATCTTCATAACAAACTACATAATATTGACCACTTCTCTTCTGTCTTGGAGCAACAGGATTGAGTGAATACCCTTATTCTCTAGAAAGAGCTATGTTCCAAAGTTGCACTTAGCCTGTTTGGTGAAACCAAATGCCAGTGTTTCAGTTCAATAGCAATTACCGGAGGGATTTTATATTTTTCTGCCTTCTTCCCGTACCCCCCTCCCAAAACAATTTTAAAAATGAATTTCTCTCTCTATCTATTACTTTCTGAATCTCACCTCTTCTTTCTTTTCCAGCTGCATGGATGAATCACAAAATCCACAAATCTATTGCATTTGTGGTCAGAATTGAAGCACTGTGGTGATCTATGCATTACTAGCATTTGCATTCAGAAAAGAGGTGCTATAGCGCTCCATGTGTGGCATAAACTGTAGCAGCTGCTTGCTACAAATATAAGTTTTTTTTGTTGTTTTTTTTTGCTCCTCAAATTAAAGTTCCAGAGGGGGTGCCAGATTGGGAGACTGCATCAGGTACCAGAATAGCCAGCTGCACCTGTTGTATATTGTGGTATATAAAGATGCAGCAAAGATGAGCAGTCTGTAAAAAAAGAACTTTACTTTATCACGTAGATTCAAAATAAAGGGCCTGATGTGGACTCTTTTCAAATATAAAATACCTGTTTTGTTACCTCCACCCTCAAAAAAAAAGTTTAACACAGTCCAAAAGTGTGCTTCTCCAATGGGTTAATTGCAGGAAGGTGCCTGTGCCTCTTGGGTTATTCTGGAATGCGTTATTCTTTGCTGCAGTACACTCCCCAGAATTGTTGTAAAGATGCAAACTTCCTTCAATGAGTGGCCAAACCTCTCTGTTTAGAAGGACCATAGTCCTTTTTATATACCACTGTGAAAGAATAATTGACTCATTCCCTCCAGTTCACTTCTTTTGAGTGTGTAACTTTAACTCTCAGTGGATGTGGCTTGAGCCTTTAAAATATGAAGTTATCACCTTACAGTTCTAACAAATACTCAGTGACAGAGATCAAATAATAATACAGTTATATTTGTCATCATGTATGCTTTAAGATAAAATATTCTGATGTCTTGTATGTAGCATGGCTTTGGAATTAGTAATGCAAATATGAACAAGCAATATATTTCACGCCTACAGGGACAGTAGGCGGTAACTGCAGAAATGCCTGGAGGCGCACTCCTGCGGGAGCCCACTGTAGGTAACACAAAAACTGTTTCTGTGCGCCTTAAAGGAATAGCATTTATAACATTTATAACATTTATAACATTTATAACATTTATAGCATTTATAACATTTATAGCATTTATAACATTTATAACATTTATAACATTTATAGCATTTATAGCATTTATAACATTTATAGCATTTATAACATATATAACATATATAACATATATAACATATATAACATTTATAACATTTATAACATATATACAGTGACAGTCTATTTGCAGCAGTGTTGTTACATTTCTCTTCAGATTATCATCCTATTGATAGTTTGGTCAGTGAGAAGTACAAGACTGTAGCACAGTGTATATTGTAATACTGTTGTAGCTTGTTTTCTTGTCCTCACAATGCAATGTAAGGCCATTCAAGGTTGATGTACACATCTTGATTTTTTTTATATTCATAGTTAGTTAAAAGTATATTTATGAACTCTTTTTGTATAACTGTAATGTTATTTCTTCTGAAGTTAAATGTTTGTGCTTAAAATCTGGGCTGTGCACCATCTTAGTTAATAATGCATGGAGGAGTGTGAATGAATGAATAAATAAAGTAGAAGAGCAGGTTAGCTACTGTTTACTGTTCATAACCTTATTGATGTTCTTTGTGTTTCACTGTTGCAGTCATCACCTGTGGGTTATCCCTGCTGCGGTAGCTCTCAGCCAGCCTGAATACCAGAGTCAATGTTTTTCTGTGTCGGCTGCTGTCGCTTGCTGACTGACATCAGGTCGTCAGTGCTATAAAACAAGGCAGCCAACGCCATTACATCAGTTTTTCTTGCCCTAACCAGTCTTTCTTACCTAGGAGCCTGTAGCAGAAGCAGTTTGCAAGTCTGCCGGTCAGTCACTACCACAGTTTGAATTACAGCTGAAAATGTCTATAACTAAGTACCCCATTGGGGATTCTTTTTTTCTTGCACTAACCGATGTCAGAAAAAGTTAACAATTGTCTCACCTGTGGAAATCAGATCCCACAAAGAGACTTCCATTCATACTGCGTCACTTGTTTAGGCCCAGACCACGATGTCCCCCTTTGCCGGTTCTGTGCCCTCTTTAACGCGAGAACCATTCGTCTTAGAACTCTTATTGTAGCCAGATATTTTCGTCTTTGGTCTTCACATTACAAAATCGCATCCATCAGTCAACAATCTGTAGACATTCCGAAAAAACATAAAGATAGAGACAGACCACACAAGGCTAAGCCTTCCGACGACTCTACCACTAAGCAGATCATTGGATCTCCGGAATTCAGTGAGGCGCCTTCGCAGCCCCTGATGCCCGATCCGATACATTTGCAGGCCTCTACTGAGACTCTTTCGGAGTCAGGTATGTCACAGAAATTTCTTTTGTCTTCTGAGCCTTTGGTTGTCTCTGCCGTGACGCAGGCACCGGCTTCTGAGGAGGTCTTTCCCACTACCGAATCTAGACAAAAAACAACGTCTTCTCATTCGACTACCGTTTCTCTCAGACTGATGGATACTCTTAGGCCTAGAAGCAAGGCCACTCCTAGGAAATCTACCTCTAGCCACCATCTTACTCCAGCTCCACCACCCCAAGCTCAAATGCTTAAAATGGCAGAGGATCTTATCACCCTTATCAGTGGTAGTCAGGCCACAACTTCTAAAAGGAAAAGAGACCTTTCTCCTGAAATACTGATAGAACAGGATTCTGAGGAGTCTGATTGTTCAGATGTTGAAAAGGAACAACAACCTATGACTGCTTATGAGGATTCAGATGCAGAGAAATCCATTCCTTCTGCTTCCCCACCAGAAGATCTTTACTTTGGGGAAACCCTTCACACCCTCGGGGAACATTTCCACTGGGAATCCTAGGACTTCCCTCAGTCTAATAAAAGACTAAGAGAGTTTCTAGACCTGCTCTAGCACAGACCCTTGGCCATCCTCCCTATCTTAGAGTTGGAGGATGATGTCTTTCATGAATCCAGCTTAGCTCTTGATGCCCTCCAACCTGCTCCCAGTAAACCTGACAGGTTATTGCAGAGTACGGGATTCTTACAAATACCTGTACAGAAATCCTGCTGCAGACCCAGAGGTCATTACACAGGGACCAAAAGGAGCTAAGGCTAGTTCTGCAAAGAATCCTATTTTTTCTGATAAGGATTCCAGAGCTCTGGACAGATGGGGTACAAAAGTATACACCTCTGCAACCTTAACTATCAGAGCACTCAACTGTGTCAGTTCCACGTGTTAAAATAACAACACACTTTGAAACTATTAAAGCAAAAGATTTCAACCTTTCCTGACTGTGCCAATTCAAAAGAGTTAGCAGATTTACTGCACACTACTTGTCAAGTGGCCAAACACTCATTACACTGGGGATATGATGCCCTAGAAGCCTCAAGCAGGGTAGCAGTTTCAGGCTCTGTCATTAGGAGACATGCATGGTTGAAGGAACAGCCTCTCCCTGATCATGTCAAGTCTAAATTAATTGATGCACCCTTGGATAAGGACCGCTTGTTTGGAGTAAAAGCAGAAACGATGCTTAATAAGATGGTAAACAAAGCAAAATCTATGCAAACAGTAAAATATTTTTTTCAGGTCCAACCTCCTAGGTTCAGCAGGTATTTTCCCTCAAAACACTGGTCCTTCCCTGCACATAGCAGACAGGGGCAAGTCCTGCAGGGACAGACCACCCAGGCTCCTGTCTCAGGGACAGCAGAGAACCAAACAGTGGACCACTTCTGCTCCAAAGGCAGGGGCTTCTAAACCACCCCTCTATGGCAAAAACTCTCAATGACTCTCTTCCCCCCCCTACCCTCTTTTTCACTCACCAAAAACTAGGAGGAAGTCTCTCCCTCTGCAAAGAAAATTGGTTTTCTGTAACATAGGACCAATGGGTCTTAAAGATCATGTTTCAGGGATACAAATTCTCCTTCAACGAACTCCCAATTCCAAGAGGTTACCCAGACTTGCCTCCAAATCAGTGGGCAGAGGCATTGAAATAAGTTCAAACTCTCATATCGCGGGCAGTAGAACCTGTCCCCTCATCAAACAGGCAAAGGCTTTTATTCCAAACTGTTCCTTGTTCCCAGAAAAGAGGGCACTTGGCACCCCATCCTGGATCTATCCATTCTGAACACCTCCCTGGTGGTCCCCAAATTCAAAATGCTAACCTTGCAGCAGCTGCTGCCTATGCTGACAAAAAATGCCTGGTTAGTCACCCTAGATTTAAAAGATGCCTACCTCCACATCCCCATAAGGGAATCCTGCAGGACATTCCTTCGCTTCAGAGCAGGCTCACAACACTTTCAGTTCTCTGCGCTACCCTTTGGCTTATCTACTGCTCCCAGGGTATTCACTAAATGCTTAGCCCCGACCATAGCCTTTTGCAGAAAGAAACATATACAGATGACTGCCTCATTCAGGCAGAGTGCAAAGAGAAGCTACTCAAGGACCTCCTCTTTGTCAAAACCCTCCTAGCCTCCTTAGGGTACACCATCAGTGAGAAGAAATCCAAGCAAATACCCTCCAGGAAGATAATTTTCTTGGGAGCACTGCTGGACACAGCATCCCAAATGGCCTTACTATCCCCAGAAAAGCAGAGCTTCCTGCCTCTCTACTTTACCCAGCTGGCTTCCAGAAGTCACCTCACTGCAAGGAAGTTCCTGCAAGCCTTGAGGTACATGGCATCTTGCATCCTTCTAATTCTTCTGGCCAGGCTTTACATGAGAAAAGTTTAGTGGTATCTAAAGAACCTTTGGTGTCAGCACTCTCAACCTCTAGAGACCTCTCTCCCTCTGATCCCCTGCATAAGGGCCGAGTTTCTCTGGTGGGCAGGGGCCTGTGCCAAGAACAAAGGTCTCTCCTTCACCCTCCACCCACCCGGGGAGACCATTACCACCGACGCCTGACATTGCTTGGGGTGCTCACCTAGAAGGCGTGTGCACCCAAGGTCTTTGGGATGCCCAGCACCTTCCCTTACACATCAATCAGAAGGAAATGATGGCAGCACAAAAGGCTCTGACATCCTTCAAACCCCCATTTCACACCAGGGGATGTTCATTGTGTTTCACTGTTGCAGTCATTACTCTTGGGTTATCCTGCTGGCAGGCTACCCTCAGTCGGCCAGAATTCCAAAGTCTAGGTCCAGCGTCGGTTGCTGTCGCCTCTTCCCTGACGTCAGTGCGCCAGGGGTATAAAAGATGCAGCCGATGCCATTTTCTTCAGTCTTTCTTGCCGCACGGTGCCTGAAGCAAAAGCAGTTCGCAAGTGCCGGTCGGCCGACTCCTGAGATTTTCAAATCCGAATTTCAGAACCGAAGTCTTCATTAAAGCTAAATACCCCGTTGGGGAAACTTTTTTTCTTGCTCCAGACCGATGTCAGAAAAAGTTAACAATTGTATTTCTTGTGGGAAGCAAATACCTCATAAGGATTTTCACTCTTACTGTATCCCTTGCCTAGGCCCTGATCACAACGTTGCAAGCTGTCGGTTTTGTGCTAGATTTAATCAACGCACTATTATGCGTCGGTTTGATTTTGCATTTCATTACTTTGGCCGAAGATTTAATTATATAATGCCGTCGGACCAGCCGACAACCGGAGTTTACAAAAAACTGCAAGGACAAGGAAAAGGATAGGCATCCGAGGTCCAAAACTGACGGCAATGCCTCTGCTAGGCCAGTCGCCGGTTCTCAGTGAGGCGCTTTCGCAGCCCCTGGCACCCGCTACCTCAGAGCCACAGGCTGCTTCCGACTTCCACGTGGAGCTGACTGGGCCTCTGGATACTCAATGTATTGGACACTCGGAAATCATTCCCTCAGATGGGTCCACAGCCGCTGAGCAGGCATCGGCTTCTGAGGGTGTCTTCAGACCTACACAACTATATATTAAGCTATCTTCAGCTTCAAAGACAAAGATTAAAGCAGCTCTAAAGACAAAGAAACAAGTGCAGCATTCTTCTACTTAGTCTACCATGCCTAAAAAACAGATGCTCAAAATGGCCGAAGACCTAATTACTTTGATCAGGGGCTAAACCAACAAAGTTCCATGCCCGGGGGAAATGCACGGTCCAAACCAAATGTAACCAAACAACCAAATAGACCAGCAAGAGCAGAGGTGGAGGTGAATTAAAAATCCTTTATTAATACAGACTGGTTTCGGCAAATGTTGCCTTCTTCAGTGTAGGACAAAAACCTCCACCTCTGCTCTTGCTGGTCTATTTGGTTGTTTGGTTTGATCAGGGGCTCCCATCCCCCACCTGATAAGAGGCCTAGGCAAGAGACAGTATTATTCTTCTGATCAGGTTTCTATTTCCTCCGATTCCTCTTCCGAACAGGATTATTCCATGCTTCCCTATGAGGATTCTGATGCTGAAGAATCCATTCCTTCAGCCTCTCCTCCTGAGAATTATTCTTTTGGGGAAACCCTGCATACCATGAGGGAGCATTTCCACTGGGAGAGCCAAGATTATTCTGAATCTAAGAAAAGGCTGAGAGACTTTCTGCTACTTCCTCAGCACAGACCCTTGCTATTCCACCTGTTTTAGACATTGTAGATGATGTATTTTCAGAGTCCAGCCTGTCCCGACTGTTTACCCCCTGCACCTGCTAAGCCAGACAGATACTACAGAGTCCCAGATTCTCATAAATTCCTATATAAAAACCCTGCTGCTGATCCAGAAACTATATCTCAGGGTCCCAAAGGGGTTAAAGCCTCCTCTGAAAAAAACCCTGTCCCCTCTGATAGGGATTCTAGGGCTCTAGACAGATGGGGGGAAAAAAGTATACACTTCTGCTACCCTGGCTGTAAGGGCTTTAAATTGTCAGTTTCATATGCTTAAATGTCAGCAATATTTAATGTCATTGCTTAAACAGAAATTGTTGACAAGTACTGAATGTTCAGAGAACAAGGAATTGCAGGATTTATTGCATGCAGCTGAACAAGTGGGAAAGCATACTTTGCAATGTGGTTATGATTCACTGAAGGCCTCGTGCAGGGCCGCTGTCACAGGTTCTGTCATTAGAAGGCATGCTTGGTTAAAGGAACAGAATCTGCCTGATCATGTTAAAACAAAATTATTAGATGCACCATTGCAGCATGATACTTTGTTTGGTACTAAAGCAGAAGAGGTTTTGAAAAAAATGGAGGATAAAGCAAAATCCATGCAGACAGTCAAGGATTTCTTACAGGTACAGTCACCCAGGTTTAGCAGGAACTGGCCTTCTAAAAATTGGTCCTTTCCAGTGTCAGACAGACCACAAAGAGGCAGGTGCAGGCGTCCCAGTGGCAGATCTCAGCCCCAAGGCTCATACACCTCCAAAAGCGGAGAAGACAAATCACAACCTTACAGGAAACAGTCCCAATGACTTTCCTCTGCCAGATCAAAGCACTTTTCTTTTGGCAGCCCCCTTACGGGGAAAACTAGCACTTTTTTTTTTTCAGATTGGCAAATGATTACCCAAGACAAATGGGTCCTGAACATAGTGTCCCAAGACTACAGGTTCCATTTTCACACTCTACCAAGATCAAAAGGTATGCCAGACCTGCCACACAATCAATGGGCAGAGGCACAAAAACTAATTACAGCCCTCATGGACATGACTGCCATTCAGCAAGTACCCCAACAGGAGCAGAGGCAAGGATTTTACTCCAGACTTTTCCTAGTACCCAGGAAGGACAGAACCTGGAGGCCAATACTGGACCTGTCTATACTAAATACGTTTCTGGAAGTTCCAAAATTCAAGATGTTGACTCTACAGCAGCTACTGCCCATGCTGGGCAAGAAGGCTTGGCTCGTAACTCTGGTCCTAAAAGAGGCATACCTGCATGTCCCAATCAGACAATCTTGCAGAAGATACCTCAGATTCATAGCTGGCTCAATGCATTACTAATTCTCTGCACTGCCCTTTGGCTTATCTACTGCGCCCAGGGTCTTCACAAAGTGCCTGGCACCAGTAATTGCATTTTGCAGGCAAAGAGGAATTCAAATATATCCCTACTTGGACGACTGCCTAATTCAAGCAGAGAACAAAGGCATTCTTCTAAAGCATCTGGCGTTTGTAAAAAGATTACTAACTGGCCTGGGGTGCACAGTAAACAAAAAGAAATCAAAACTAGTGCCCTCTCAAGAGATAATATTCCTGGGTACAAGCTTAAATACAACTGCCCAGATGGCTTATCTCACGCCAGACAAACAAAAGCAACTGACTTCTTACTTAAAGGAATTGGCAACAAAAACTCACTTATCTGCAAGGAAATTCTTGCAGGCCCTGGGTTTCATGGCAAAAACCATTCTACTAATTCCATATGCCAGACTGCATATGAGGAAACTACAATGGTATCTAAAAAGTGTTTGGACTCCGCATTGCCACAGCCTGGAGACAGTAATTGCACTCATTCCCTGCCTGCATCAGGAGTTTCAATGGTGGGCAGAAGCCTGTCGCCACAACAAGGGTCTGCCATTCAGTTTACCCACAGCCAGACAGACACTGACAACGGATGCATCTGATTATGCCTGGGGGGCCCATATGGCAGGAAAATGTATTCAGGGCACATGGCCTGCAAACCAGATGCATCTTCACATCAATCAAAAAGAGATGCTAGCTGTTCAAAATGCCCTGACAGCTTTCAAGGACCTGCTTCATCCAGGACAACTACTGATAAAGACAGACAATACTACGGTCATGTGGTGCATAAACAAGCAGGGAGGTACACATTCCTACCCTCTCTGCAGACAAGCAATGACCTTATGGGACACAGCATTGGCTTTTCAAATTCACCTGCAAGCACAATTCCTGCCAGGAAAAACAAATACTCTGGCAGACGAACTAAGCAGAAACCTCATGGATCCCCACGAATGGAAACTGGATCCACAAGTCTTCAGCATGATAATAAGGAAATGGGGATGCCCAGACATAGATCTATTTACCTCCCCTCACAACTGCCAATTGCAGAGATTTTGCATAAGGATTTATCTCAAGCAAGCATGGAAAGTGGATGCCCTATCCTTCAGCTGGAAAAATCTAACAGTATATGCCTTTCCTCCACTGCCTCTCCTTCCCAGGGTACTCCTAAAGGTCAGACAAGAGAAGCCAAAAATGATACTGATTTGCACCAGACTGGCCACGCCAGCACTGGTACCCAGTCCTAAAGAGCTTGTCTCAAGGTCCAGCATGGATATTGCCTCAAACTTCTCACTTGCTGACGCAACAAAACAATCAGATCCTGCACAGCCAACTCAGGACCTTAAATCTGGCAGCATGGCGGATAATGTAACCATTCAGAACACTCCTCTTTCAAAAGCTGTTATGGATGTTATCTTGGAGGCCAGGAGGCCCAGTACCAGAAAATCTTATGCAGAAAAATGGAAGAGATTCTCTGCTTGGAACCAGGAACAAGGCATTGACACGTGTGTACCAGGTATACCTCAGGTTTTATAATACCTAACTGAGATGCTGAACAAAGGCCTTTCTTTCTCATCTATTAAGATTCATGCCTCTGCCATTTCAGCCCATTACAATACGGAACCACCTATCTTTTCTCATCCTTTAATAAGGCAGTACCTTAGAGGGGCCAAAAACATTAGGCCTCCAAGGAGAGCACCAATTCCGGCCTGGGACCTAAATTATGTTTTGGAAATGCTCACACTGCCTCCTTTCGAGCCAGCTTCAACTGCAGATATAAATTTTTTGTCCTGGAAAACAGCTCTACTCCTAGCAAAAACCTTTGTAAGGCGAGTCTTGGAGTTACAAGCACTCATGGCTGTGGAACCTTTTATCATTTTTCATCCAGACAGGGTTTCTCTGAGGACAAACCCTTCATTCATGCCTAAGGTGGTATCCAGTGTGGCCCTCAACCAAACCATTCACTTGCCTACCTTTTATCCAAATCCACAGAACAAGGGTGAGAAAATTCTGCATTCTTTGGACATACACAGGCAGTTACGTTTCTACTTGGACAGGACTAAAGCTTTCAGAAAAACTGAGCAACTTTGTGTCATATGCTGCAGGATCACAAGGAAAGGCCATCTCAAAACAGACTATTTCTAAATGGATAGGCCATTGCATCCGTTTCTGCTATTTAAAACATGGCAAATCAGTGCCTAAGGGCATTAGGCCTCATTCCACCAGAGCAGCAGCCACTTCAGCAGCCTTCCTCAGAGGAGTACCAACCAAAGATATCTTAGAAGCTGCAACTTGGAGTTCAGTGCACACTTTCACAAAGCACTACCACTTACCTCTTACTTTACTCTTAAGTCCAGAGCAGGCTTTGCCACTGCAGTTCTGCAGGGCCTCATAGCCTCGCCTAATCCTATTTAGCCCAGCCACCCATCCTCATCTTTGGGATTCAACCCAAGAGTAATGACTGCAACAGTGAAACATGATGAACATAGTACAGTTGTGTACCTACCATAAATGTAGATGTTCGAGTGTATTCACTGTTGCAGTCCAGGTTACCCACCCACCATCCCCCTTCTCTTTGCTGGGACTTTTCTGCATTTATCTATCCTATACAACCTATTTGGTGTATTTGCTTATAGATAAAGGGAATGTTATTTTTGTGCATGTATTTTTATTGGCATAATTTTTCAGCCTACCAATTTGGGGGCACCTGACATCTGGGGCAAGAAAAACTGAAGAAAATGACGTCGGCTGCATATTTTATAACCCTGGCGCACTGATGTCAGGGAAGAGGCGACAGCAACCGACGCCGGACCTAGACTTTGGAATTCTAGCCGACTGAGGGTAGCCTGCCAGCAGGATAACCCAAGAGTAGTTACTGCAACAGTGAATACACTCGAACATCTACATTTATGGTAGGTACACAACTGTACTTTCTCTTTATCAAAGCAGACAACACCACTGTAATGTGGTACATCAACAAACAGGGAGGGACCCAGTCTTACCCTCTGTGCAGGCTAGCCATGAACCTCTGGCTGACCGCCTCTTCCATGGGATTACACCTTATATCCCAAAACCTACCAGGGATCAACAACACCCTGGCAGACCACTTAAACAGACCCCCACGAATGGCAGCTCCACAGAAAAATTTTTTTACAAATCATTCGGGAGTGAGGGACTCCAGAGGTGGATCTCTTTGCTTCACATCCCAATCATCAGCTGAAAAAATTCTGTACCAGGGAGTATCACCACCTAACGTGGAAGGCGGATGCCTTGACCTTCCGCTGGAACACTCTCTTTGTGTATGCATTCCCTCCTCTGCCTCTTATTCCCACGGTACTGATCAAAATAAGGGAGGAGAGACCAAAGGCCATCCTTATTGCTCCAGACTGGCCCAGACAACATTGGTACCCCTTACTGCACAGCCTAACATTACAGCCTTCCAGGCAACTTCCCCTAATCTCAGATCTCTTGACTCAGGTGTGTGTGTGTGTGTGTGTGTGGGGGATGCTGCACCCAGACTTGCAGACTCTCAAACTATCAGCATGGCTAATACTCTAAAGGCAAACAATGGGCCCCTGTTAAGCAAACAGGTCCTAGACATTATCACAGAGGCCAGAAGGTCCATCACCAGAAAATCTTATGCAGGAAAATGGAAAACGAGCCAGTCCAGAAGGGGCAGTACCTCACAACATTCCATCCCTCTTATCCTGGACTACCTAGCGGAGCTACTTAATAGTGGCCTCTCCTTCTCTTCTATTAAAATCCACGCCTCAGCCATTTCAGCTCATTTTGATACAGATCAGCTCCTGTTCTTCCATCCTTTGATTAAACAATTCCTCAGAGGGGTTTCTAATATCAGACCTCCCAGAAGGCCACCCACGCCAGCCTGGGACCTGAATTATGTTTTGGAAAAACTAACCTTACCACCCTTCGAACCTGCTGCTTCAGCAGAACTTAGATACCTCTCCTGGAAGACTGCTTTTCTCCTAACTATCACCTCAGCCAGAGGTGTTTCAGAACTTCAGGCACTGATGGCCATTGAGCCCTTCATCATTTTCCATGATGATACCTGAGTGGGGGATTGTGTCAGAGGCCTTGGCCAAGTCAAGATAAGCTGTATGTACTGACTTTCCCTCATCCAGGGCCTTGATAACAGTCTCAAAGAAGTCAACCAGGTTCAACAGGCAAGCTCTGCCCTTGTCTAATCCGAACTGGGTGGGGTCACATCTGCATGTCTTAAAATTGAATCAGCTATAACGAGGATGTTTGGTTGAATTGATGCTTGCCTTGCATACTCAGTGTCTATGACTTTGGGACTCGTGCTGTATGAGGGGGTAGGCTTAATTTGCTGTGTGTGCCTTGCGCCTGTGTTGTCTTTTGGTGGTCTTTGAGGTTTAGGCAAGTTGATCTTTAGAACCTCAGCATATGATGGATTGTGTGTAGTATGATGGCTTTGGAGAGGTGTGAAATGTAGTATGCTGTTGATGATTTTTGGTGTCCAAATTTACTGTGAGATTTTTGCCTTTAATGGTACTATATGTACATCTCTCACACACTGTGTTATACTGTTTAAGTAATAGATGATTGTCTGACAGCACGAGGCAGTTGTTAAACTGTTTCAAGATGCCCATTTCAATCAGCCTGGCTAGAGGAGTGATAGGGAGATGTTGGTACAGTATACTGACACAAATGACTCTGGGGCAGGGGTAACTATGACTGTTTGGAGTTCAGTTTTAGGATAATATTTGGGTGGACTTGCTACTGAGTACTTAAAGTTTAATACAAAACGCCTAGTCTGGAAATCTTCTTCTGCCACTAGCAAGAACCAGTAAACTAATTGTAGTAAAGTCACTAATTTGATGCTAATATCAGTGCAAACAGCATCAGTGCACTCCAATATTAAAAAAAAATTATCAAAGGTCTTTTAGCCTGGTGAGTAGTTTAAGGAAAAAGACTTTGCAAAATAGTACTTAAGTGCTTACTGTCACTTGTCAAGATTATCATAAGGGACAGGCAACAACAGATGCACTTGGTTTAAGAACACAACTACAACAGGCTGGTTTGGATGGAAAAACAAACAATTAGATCCTTCGTTCTCAGATGACTGATCTGGAATTGCCTTAATGCAAAGACAAGCCCTGAATTAGTCTGAGAAGCACTCAGTACATAAGTATGAAACTAGTACCAACAGTTATTTGCATAGAGTAACCACGTACTGGAATTAGTAATATTAAAGACCTTAGATAAAGCAGATACAAACTGTTAAAATGAGTTTAAAATCAAATCAAGTAGTGAAAACACTTATCAGAGGATCCCTTACACTTGAACTTGTTTTTGACTATCCACTACTCTTTAGGTTTAAATGATGTCACAACAACCTTATTTGATGTAATGTGTGTCTTTCTATCTGTTGGCAAGAGAGGACCACTGACCTAGGCTCATCAGTGAGCTGTAAAGACTGATTAATATTCATGCGTAGAATTGGAAAGCCTTTGATCTGAGACTGTGTCTCTGCTGTCTGGAAAAGGGAAAACATGCAGGACAATGATGACCTAACCAATGCTCAGTACTTTAAAGAGCAACGGAAAAAAAACAAAAAATAAAAAACTGATACTTCCTGAATAGCTATCAACAAAAAATGTAGAGATCAGCATGTAATTTCACTACTGAAGCATTTATCTGTTTGTCTCTTACTGATCTTTCTTTCTTACCTGTTTCTGGTACTCTCAGCAGCAGTCATAGTGACCTTACAGATTTTCTCTGCTGCTGTTTTCCCAATCGCAAGGTATTTTTTTCACTTGAGTGGAAAGCTGTATAGAATTGAGCAATTGCGAGTAAAGATGCAGAAGAGATATAAAAGGTTGCCAGAACCATGGGGTAGATGGATAAAGCCCTGACTATGGCCCAGGCAACCCAGGGGCTAATTAGCAGCTTGGGTGTCAGGCACTGACAGGAAAGGATGGATGTTTTCATCTTTGGTGTTACGTGAACTCAGGTGCACCTAATGGTCGATTTCTAGTGACAACTGGGGACAAGCAGGGGAATGTTCCCTTGTGAGAGACAAGGAGTTGTGGTAGAGGCAGGATGAAACACCTGCGCATCCAATGCACTTTCATTCCTGGACATCTGTGAGTGCTAGCAGGTGAGGGGAAGTTTGGGCATGTAAGGAAGAACACTCTTCTGTGGCAGCATTTTGCTCCAGGTGTCACAACCTCCTCAGTGTCCCTGAGCAAGGTACACCATTTGGAGAAGAAAATGAGAGCCTGGTAGACCAGATATATGATTGGAGACTCTGGCAGCAGCTGATAGTTAGCTCTGGGGAGGCAAAAAACAAAGTATAAGATCTGCAGTTTTTAGAGATGCAGGAAACTTTGAAATTGCTTTTGCACATGATTTCTAAAATTTGTAAACGATAAAGGTAAAGCACAGAGTCGAATACGTTTAAAAAGAGGAAACGTTCTAGTCAGATGTAAGTGAATGCAAAAGAAGCAGAGTGAATGAAGTCTAGCAAATGTGTGAGATGTAACTGTGTGCTGAGTCAGAACTGTGTTCTGCATGTGGCAGAAGGTGTAAGAAATGTGAAAGACTGGTCCATTTTGCTATTGCTGCAAATCAGAAGTGATAAAGGAGGCAGCCTGTCAGTTTTTGTGATTTGTGTGGACTGCTACTTTCGTCTATAGCAGTGGAGCCATTCGCTCCCTGAGCCTGGCCTAATTCCCGTTGTAGGAATGTTTCCTTTTCTCGAGAATTCTACACTTTTTTTCTACTATTGGTACCAGTGTGCATACCATGATTGGGCACCCAGCTGCATTTTATTTTTCAATCTACCTCTCTCTCTCTATGATATATGCTTTAAAAAGTATAGTCTATATATCAGTGTTGCCTTTGTGAGATTTTGTAAAAACAGGGTCCACCTCATGAAGGTACTCATCAAGACCTGAGGATAATTTAGTTCCAGAAATACTTCTCTCCTTTGTCTTTTGATTTTATCATCCCTCCATCCAGACTCTTCTTGGTTTCTCTGTTTAATTTCTCCAAGTCTCGTGAGTCTTTTGGGTTTCTAGTACCATGATGGGAATGGACCCCATTCCTACGTCAAAGTATGATTAAAATTCATGAAATTAATATTGTTTCAATCATTGATGTTAGTCAAAAGTGCTCTTCGCAGCACTCGCAATGTGCCCAGAACTCACTCCTTCTGTATTTCATATGGAGTTGCATGTATTGGTAGCATATCCAAATAAAACTGTAAATTTATTTTTGTGAGGCCCACCTGCTACTGGAACTGTTTGGGTATCCTTCTTCCATATTGCCATTGTTTCTGGCTGCAAATCCTGGTATTTTATTACTTTGTGTCTCTTTGTATGTAAGACACTGTAATAACTGGGTGTAGCAATTTTGACAATCAGTGTTACTTTTGTCTTCTTTTTATAGACTACTATATCTAGTTACCTCATATTTATTTTTTGAACTGTTAAAATGGGTGATCCCATGTAATGTAAACTTCATCATTCTCTATAATACTTTGTGGCTAATTTTTCCAGTGCGTCTCAGCTACTTCAGAAGTTTAATTTTTGCATAATCCCCAATGCAACAATTTTGCCACATTATTATACCTTTCAGTATACAGGCCCTCTGCCATTATTGTATTACACCCAGCAACAAGATGTGAGACTGTTTCCAGTTCTGTTTTACAAAGTTGCATTTGTCTGTTTCTCTAACATGTTCAGTGGGCTTTGTAAACCAACATGTACGCAGTCCACTATCCTGGGCTGCTATCTTTTGGTTTAAATTTACCTCTCCTTAACTATTCCTGTATCAGATGCTGATCAACATGAGGTTGTTCCACGAGTTTTCTGTACTTACAACTATATTTATGCTTTTTCTTTGTTTGGCCCCCCAGTTTAATTTCTTCAAGACTTTTGGGTTTCTAATTCCATTAGGGAATGGACCCCATTCCTAAGTCAAAGTATGATTAAAGAGCATGAACTTAGTATTTTTTCAGTCTTTGATGTTAGCCAAAAGTGCACTTTGCAGCACCCACAATGTACCCAGAATCGACTACTTCTGCAATTAATATGGCGTTACATGTGTTAGTAACATATCTAAATACAACTGCAAATTATTTTCTGAGATCCATTGCTTCTACTGCTATTGGAAATGTTTGGGTATCATTCTTCCACATTGCCCTCATTTCTGTCTAAAATCCTGGTATTTTATGACTTTGTGTCATTGTGTACTCTCTGGTATAGAAGCAGACATGCAAATTAATTCCACGAGTATGAAATCTAGTCTGTTTTAAGACTGATTTGGGAGTTGATTTTATTGTGCTTTCCCGTGCTACATACAGAAGTTTCTTAAAGTGTCTGGAGTTGTATGAAGCAGAGGCTGAAATTTGTAACCCAGCAGGCAAACTCAAAAAAATTAGTAAATTTCCAGCCATGAAGTCTAAGAGGCATACTTTTGAGTTCTGGGTTTGTGTTGGATTGTCTGTACATAACATGTGAAGTGGGCTTAATTACAAGAATTAATGACATCATTGTAGATAACTTTAGTGAAGCTGGCCTGCTTAACTGTGATTCAGTACAAATTGAGTTGAAACAGAATGCCGATTTGTACCCCTTGATCGCATCCAGAAAGGTGCACCAGACTGTGCACACCTCCTACCTAGACCTGGCCAAGGCCTTCGATACTATTCTCCACACATGTATAATAGATAAGCTCTCTCAGCTAGGCATCAATCCATATGTTACCAGATGGGTAGCAAACTGGCTCACTGATAGAACCCACCTAGTCAAAATAAGGGAAGCCACCTCAAGTAGTAGACCTGTAACAAGCGGTGTACCCCAGGGATCAGTCTTGGGGCCTCTGCTGTTTCGAATATACTTTTTCAGAGGTGCAGGCCAAATCTGGTGGGCTATGGCTGACCAAGTTTGCAGATGACTGCAAGCTGGATGCTGTCATCAATCCCCTAATGATGTGGACATCCTCCAAGAGGGTCTGACACAAACAAATAACTGGTGCCAGAAGCATAGCCTCAAACTGAATGCTAAAAAATGCATCAACATCCCTATTGGGGAGAATGACATCCCCATAAATTATCACATTGATAATAAGGCACTAAGCACGCAATCAGTCATGAGGGACTTGGGTACCCAGGTTGATAGCAAACTGACTTTTGACCACCATATTGCCTCCATTGTATGGAAGGCTTTCTACATGGCCCACCTCATTAGTAAGGGTATCTCATCCAGGGGCAAGGTGGTCATAACATTCCTGTATTCTTCTCTTATAAGACCCATTGAGTCCAATGCCCCTTTTGGCATGTACCTCATAAAGCACATGCAGCAGCTGGAGAGACCACAGAGGTTCCTCACCCAGGGAATCTAGGGCCTTAAACAGCTACCCTACCCAGATAGGCTAAAAGCCATGTCCCTCTGCTTAGTCTCCTGCAGACTCCTCAGAGGTGACCTCTGTCTGGCATACAAAGCAGTTTCGGAGCCCGCCCTGATGGGACTGCTACATATCCGCAAGTCCAGCTCCAATTGACTAACCTGCACGTGCGACCTCAACCTGGTCTGTGACATCAATAGGACTTGTTGGCAGAACATATTTGTGTCCCAGAGACTCCCCCTTTTGTGGAGTAGACTCCCTCTGCACATTAAGCAGAGTACTTCATTAAACCTTTTAAGTGCAACCTGGATAACTGGAAGGGGAACAGAAAGAACACTCCTGGGATTCCACCTGTGTCCCTGCTTGACAGTAGCATAGGGTTCTTACTTGTTGGAACAGGGGCTAAATTCTTGGCTAGGCTTGTAAGGGCCTCGGGGCCAATAGCCTAGTAACTTCCTATGATCCTGTGTTGCCTAAAGCAGAAGCAGAGCTTAAGTGAATGCAAAACCTTGACATCATTTAAAGCACAACTGAGCCAGCTGAGTGGTATGCTCCTCTTGTCTCTGTGATTATCTTTGTATGTGAATATGTTGACTATTATACAAGCTTTATGATCCTGCAGCGATGGAAAGGTTCATTTTACCTGTATTTGAACTCCTAGCATCCAAGCTAATCAATGACAATGTTTTCTACACAATTCTTCTAATGAGTTTTGGCAAGTATCCCTAGACAAGAAAGTCAAAAGCTGAAGACCTTCATTACATTAGTGGAAAGTTTCTGTTCAAGAGTAGCTCTTTGTAACCCGAGCACCTTGAAATCTTCCACCGTAAATTGACTGGTTTAATGCATGAGGGTGGCTGTGATTGGTATAATAGATGATATTTTAGTATTTGGTTTAGACAAACAAATGCATTATTTAAGGTTACAAATTAGTGCAGCAAACTGTTGAGAATTCTGGGTTAAAACTAAACCAAAACAAATTTTTTTTGGAAAGTGAGTGCCAGTATTTTGGTCATAGTATCAGTGGTTGTTAGAAGGTGGCCATGGTGGTGCAGTGGTTAGTGTTGTCACCTCACAGCAAGACGTTCTCCGGTTCGATCCTCTGCTGGGGTGCCTTCTGTGCAGAGTCTGCATGGTCCTCCCTGTGGTCGCGTGGGTTTCCTCCAGGTACTCCGGTTTCCTCCCACATCCCAAGACATGCTGTAGATGGATTGGACACTCTAAATTGGCCCTAGGTTTGAGTGTGTGTGGGTGTGTGCCTTCTGTGAAAGGTTGGGTGCCGGGCTGGCAACTTGACACCATAAAACTCCACTGCGAGTCATGAGCAGACAAGTGATCCGCTGTGGCGACCCCTAACCGGGAAAAGCCGAAAAGAAGAAGAAGATGATCAGCGCTTTTTAGAGCGGTATCCAAGTGCAGCATCTGTACTGTGTAAGAGAGTTAGGCATCATGAATTTCTTAGGCAAGTCTATGCCATATCATTAGAGTTGTTATGCCCGTTGACTGATCTGTTAAAGAAAAATGTACTCTGCATTAATACTGAAGTCCAAATATTTACATAGTAAAAGAAATGTTAACAGATGCTCTACTGCTGTCATATTGTGAAATTACTAAACTGACAGTACTGAATGTAGATGCCAATACCTGTGGTGTAGTTGTAGCATTACTCCAAATGGATGAACAACTGTTAATGTATTTTTGCTCCAGTGTGCTGACCAAGACTGAACAGAGGTATTAATAGATAGAGTAAAAATGCTTTGCAAGTATGTGAGCATGTGAAAAAATTTCCAGATACCTAAAAGGACCCAAGAGTTTCCAACTCCAGACTTGACCACAAACATCTGACTGCACTGATCAGTAACTTTCATCCTAATGAAGTGCCATGCAAATGCTGATGACTATTAATGATACTGAGAAAGTTTAATTCCAGAACAAAACATATGCCAGGAAAACTGTTGGTTGTCACAGATATGTTATCCAGAAAGCCTATATGTGACCAACATGCATCAGAGATAGGAAAACAAATGATTGTGTCTCCTATGTGTAGAGCATAATGAGCACAAAACTAGAAAAGTTCAACCAGGCTACCAAAATTATTAAGTTAAAAAATGTTATCCAGCATGTCTGAGATGAATGGCCAGACTGATGCAGTCTGGAGACAACTATCAGTGCATGGTGGCTTGTTACGTTAAGAGAAAAGTGTAGTTCTTTAATAGCAAGATGCTGTGTCAAGTACACAAAGATCATTAATGCCTCTTAAAATACCATGAAAAAGCCACAGTGTCTGGGTGATGGCCAAACATCAATCAAGGTATTGCTAACATAATGTCCCAAATCATTAGCAGGCTGAGCTGAACTGGCTAAACCACTTGTTTGCGTGTCAGTCTCTTCAGAGCTTTCCTGCTGCTGAAGAGTGCTCCTCTGTGATCATTTCAGGATCGGTGGTCTGCTTGTGCTGTTCCACTGCTGGGTCAATAAGTACCCTTTTTCAGGAAAAAGCCTTATTATTTTTATTTAAACTTGTGTTCCTGACTAGGAAGGTATTTTTTAAGCTAGGAATGTTTTTGACTGTCATGACTTTACTGTACTTTTCTAGGGATTGTACTTCTGTGTCTGACCATTTTAAAAGTTAAAACTATTTTTCTCCCATGAAGAAACTGTATTTAAATTACTTTTTGAGGATGATGAAGTGTATTAGTATGAGTTTTATTGTGTTTTAACTGTGAAAAATTCCTTTTAATTACCTTCTGTGTTTTTATCTTGATGAAATACCAACCAGTTGCTGATGATTATTAATGATCCTGATTAGATTCCCTGGGAAAGAAATACCATTTTCGGTTGGACTATGGAACAAACTTCTGGTTCCATGGCTGGCATTTCTTCCAGCCACAAAAAGATAAAGTTAACTAAACAGCCTTTGCTACCACAGTAGTTAGCAATTTGGTGGATGATTCTGCTGTGGTCAAAGCTGTTTCCTCACAATGCTGATATTTCTCTCTCTAGCCCTCTGGTGGTGTTCATAGAGCCACTATAGATGGAGATGGGGGTGGGGGGGTGAGTTAGCCATGTTCTTTGTGGCTTTTGGGGTCTGGGCAAGGGAGAGCCACTATTGTCAGTCTTTGGAGAGGGGGCTGGAAAGGTGCCCCTGCTTAGTCAGAATGTTGTGCTCATCTTGGGGGAAGCTGTTGCTGCCATTAATAAACCTGATTGTCTACTTAGACCTATTTGCCTAAGTAGACATTTAAAAAAAAAACCAATGGCGGAGAGGTTCTAAAAAGGAAGCAAGAACTTCTCAGAAAAAATGACAGTCAAATAAGACAGAATGACTGTATAAGGGACCTTGTTCCCTCCTCCCACCCTGGTATTCCCTTGTCTCTTGCAGAAACCCGGTCTCTGTTTCTGTTATTGTCGTGTTTCAGAGAAATGGATTCTGCGGCTGATTCATGAAAGTTAGGTGACAATGGGAAGAAATTTCTCCTTTCTGCCAGATTGAAACCCTCTGTTTCCTCCTGTCCTACAAGATGTACTGTCTCAAGGGGTAATATAAAGTGTTCCTCCTTCCTGGATGAGAAAAGGATTTTATTCAAAAAATGTTTTTAATGCCAGAGAAAGAAGATGGCTGGAGACCAGTTATGGATCTTTCTCTTCTAAACCTGTATGTGGTAGTTTATCAGCTCATTTATGCTGCTTCAGGGGGCTGACACAGACTTCCAACATTGGCTTGGATGATCATAAACATACCTTTCTTGCACCAGCCCCAGCTGTTTTGACTTTTGTCTCTACCCCTCAGTCAGCAGTCTGTCAGCAGGAGTAGTATGAGATGACAGGGACCCACTTCCTCCCTTCAAGGTCACCAATCCTTCCTGTTGCACTGTCAAGCAACTAAGCCACTGATTGATCCTAGGTCACCTGCATCATAGTGGGGCTTTATTTCTCTGTACCATTGGTGTGGCGATGGTCCATATGTTTACTCATCAGTACAAGGTTAATTGTGCTTTAAAATCTAAAGGTGGCTTTGCGACAGCTTTAGTCTAAGTGATGTTTGCTGGAACCTTTAACCTACTCTCTGGATGTGTACTTTGGTATTCCTGCCAACACATGTAAAACTTTGAAGATAAAAATGAGAAAATATTTAGTAGAGTTCCTGGAGTTAATCAGTTCTAAGTGATTTAATACATCTTTGTCTTTATGGATACACTCCTTTTCCTTGTGGTTCTTTTCCAGTACTGTGGTATGATAGCCCTTATGATTTGTATGTGTGAAACTGACTTTATGAACACGTAGAGTGAAAGTGAGAACGTTAAGTCCACGTAGTCTGTGGCTGGTGCTGTACATATTTATATAAGAACAGTAAAACTTGAGCTGGTCAGTATATTGTCTGATTTCACCTGCAGTCATTGTGACAATTTATATGGCTTAATCTACCACAGCAGTGTAGTATAATTTGAGAGGTCCAGTCTCAGTTTAGAACTTTTGACTGGGAAGACCAGAAGTAAACTGAGCTTTTCTTGTATGATGCTTTTGTCAGACTTTGTGTAGTAGTCCAAATGATATTTCTTTCATGCTTGAATGTGTGTTACTTTAGCTCATGTTTACAGAGGACTACTCCAGTATACAAATAGCTCTGACAATCCCTATCCCAGCATATAACTTGTGTTTCTTCCCTGAATGACAGATCCATCAGAGCCAACATCCATTGTTTGGTATCTTTCTAAGAAAATTAAGAATAATTGGAGTCAGAGATGGGATAATAACCCAAACTGTGAAACTGAAGACTCAACCATCTACTGGAAGTTTGAGCACCTAACAAATCTGTACTGTAAAGAGCTTGGTCTTAGCAAATGTTTTTTAGGGTTAGAGGCAGAAAACTATACAACTTTACATAGCTACCCTGCTAATCTGTAAATGAGGAGGAGGAGGCAGTATTGTTGGAAAAGTGATTAGTTTTGGGAACTCTGAATTGTGTTCCTGGCCCAGAAGTAAACAGCCTTGATTATTTATTGGCAGTGTGGTATAGAGATTTTAGCCCTGACCAAGCCCCAGACCTCATGAAGGGATGGACGTGGCTTTAGAGTACCCGTTCACTTATTCCAGTGGAAAGTATTGTCAGAGTCATACTCCTAGAACTTCATCTGAGGAAGCCCCAGTTGTGCAGCAGCTGCACAGGGGAATGAGTAGAATGTGAACCCTCTAAAGCGTGTGCAGCATTCCAGGTGAGCAGTATCTGTGTCTGTAGGAATTTTTATTTGCATCTGCTTTTGGCTTAGCATTGTAATCATTGTATAACTCTTTCCAGACATCAAGAGAAGGGTATAAGGAGCATTCAAAATGTCTTAAACCCAATCAGTGATTGCTATAATTTTGATGGGTCTGTAAAGGCTGACTCTTTGGGTTTGCCATCCCAGGCCAAGCTGTATATTAGACTTCTGAAGTGGTGCCACAGCCAGCTTCTGTTTATGAAACTATTAAGTTTAATGTGATCAGTTTGGAGCTTACATCGGTTTTAGCTGCTCCTGTTTTTGATACTTACCTGAAGGATCTTTTTTGACCATGATGTACAGGAAGCACTGTTACAAAGAGCTTTCAAAGTGTAAGGCTGCATTCTTCAAAGATTAGGTTGTTTACTTTGAGCCCTTTTTAGTAGAATGGTCTGCCTCACTGCATTAGTGTGCTAACCAGAATTCTTTATAGTTCACCAGAATTCATCTTCCCTTTGAAAACTTTAGGATATTTCTAGATCGTGGTTCTTTTAATTGATATGTTTTTATATGCATCGCCAGTTTGCTTTAATTTTTGTAGCATGTAGTGTTATTCATTTTTTCCCCAGAAATAATTAGCTGGGTTTGTAGGTACTTGCTGTGTGTTTAACAGAGCCATAAGCTTCCTTGCTGAACTGCACCTCATGGGCAGTACAGCTTTCCAGGGTAACGGTGGTTTAGCAGTGTTCTGTGGGCCACCACTGCACTATGCTCTTAGCTCTGTTAATTGCCAGCCCTGCTGTAATTAATCTGAAGCTTACACTACAAAGCCATGCCTTTTACAGAAGCACATTCAGATTTAATAATATCTTTGTTTCTTCTTTATTCTCTGTTATGAATCTATGTATCAGAAATCATTTTCCTGTGTGAGATTACTAAGACTTTTCTCCTCTGCTGGACTGGCACCTGATCCAAGAATGGTTCTGTACACCCATTTTTTGCCAGGATAGGGTCCTCCTGTAACCCTGAATGTTACAAAGCAGGTATTGGAAAAATAATGAATGAATAGAAGAATTATTATTTTTGTTTCACACCATGTACTGTATACTGAGGTTACCAAAAGTTTTATATACTGATGTAACTCTGAGGATTTTGTTGCATAGCATTCAGTTTTCTTTACATATGTTTAATAGTGGCTGGTTAAGCGTGCAATAGAAACAAAAGAAGAGATGGGAGACTACATTCGTTCCTATTCTGTGTCACAGTTTCAGAAAACTCACAGCCTTCCTGAGGTAAGAGATGTCTTTGTTTAGAAAACAAAAATATATATATATATATTTATTTTTTTTTTGGTACTGTTTGGTTTAATGTCATATATTGTTATTGTGAGAAAATATGAGCTTTGCCCTGTAAATGTCAGTGATACTGGTGGCCATTCAAACTATTATTAATTAGATAAGAAATGCAAATACATTAATTCTTCTGTGAAAGCATGAAGTTATTTCAAAAGATATAAACCTTGCCTCATGTCCAGTCTGCCTGCTGAAAAGAACTGATTTTTTCCAGTACTGAAATTCTCTACACTCCCATCATAATGTGGCTTTGCTTCGCTGTCCCTGTACCGAAGCATTCATCTCTCTACAATGTGGTATTGGCAACAGTGTAAACTGAAACATTGGTGGGAGATTAGAGAGCTGTATGTGTTCAAATGAATGAAATTTGTGTGCAAAATGATTTTAATTGGTCTTATGGTGGAGTCATCATAAGTAGCTTATAGCTGGGAACTCCATGGGGATCCACTCCTCAACACAGTTCTCTCACTCTCTACTTCCTGTATGTGAGGGGGTGCAAAGTACTAGAGTGGACTCTGTCCTTCATTTTCCAGTTCTTGCTGCTTGTGTAGTTCAGACTTTAGTCCTTTTGTGTCTTTTAAGAAAATTTCTGCATTCTCTGCAGAAAACCAAGCTGTTAGTGGATTATTGCTGTCATCGGTTCACCATCTAGGGCCTGGAGAAGGAAAACAATGTATAGCTTGCCATAAAGTTTTAATTTGTCTACCCAGTAGAATAAATATGAGAAACTTGCGGCCTGTTGACACGTAAGCAGGATGACAGCTGTGGATGGTAGCCAACTTGGGGATCAACAGGAATGCATCTTGTATGATTCCCTTGCAGAGTGAGAAAGGAAAGAGAAGATAAGGATGAGATGTTGAACCAGGGTCCCATCTGCTTGAGTAGTAGGTAGCTCAGGTGGATGAAAAAGATCTCATGGCACTTATCAAAATGAGTAGGGGAAGTACATCAATGCCCTGGCAATAATTCCCCTAGTTGTATAAATACCACCTCTGGTCTTCCCTAAAGAGGCTACTAGCATAGTGGGACTAACCTAGTTAACAAAAGAATAAATATAAAAATAAGGAAACTGGGCACAGGGAAATAGTCAAAGCTTCCTTCATCAAATTCCATTCTTTGCTGACTTCCACTTGATTTGAGCCAAAACTCTGTACCTTCACTGGCTACAAACTCTCCCATGGCTAGTAAAGTATCTCTCACTAATTGTTTGCCAAGGCCCATGAAGGGGACAGAAGAGCTGTTTCTCCACATGTCAGACTCAAAACAAGCCACCCTGGTGGAATTCCAGCATTAGCAGGCTGTACAATGGAAGGAAGAAAATTGTGTGCAAAAAATACAACAAGTGCAATGGCCAGCAGGATAAGAACTTCCTCCACAACTTAAGTGACTCTGGAATTATTAAGTGAACCATAGCTAAAGACAAATCCGATGTTAGCAATTTTCATTAATTTCTCAACAGTTTGGTTTGGATCTAACCCTCGGAAATGACCCAGCTGTTATTTTAGCTTGTGGCCACTAGAAAACACTCAAGCTCCTCCCTTACCCAAAATGCACTATTCCCTAACATACCTCTGATCTCATTTGCTGCTTTCTCTTTTGGACGTGGTCTCTCTGAGCTCTTGAGCTTGTTAGTTTGGAAAGATAAGATGATCTTTTTTGTATTTCAATAGTTAATATTATTACCTCCCTTTCCTGTACTGTTTGTGTATTCTTCCTTACCATAGTTGATAAGTTTGTTCACCTTACCTGTTTACACTTTTAGTGTATACCTTAATACCATTGTTGGTATTTTTCTAATTTTCTATTTATCCAAGCTATCTATATTTAAAAAAAAAAATTGCTTCTGTTTTTCTTCCACAAATATGTCTGAAAAGGGTGTGTCTGGTTTTAACAATTGCCAGAAATGCGGGCACAAGTTGCTGCTTTCTGATGTGCATGCTTTATTTGTGTACTGTTGGGCTCAGAGCATTGACAAACTGATTGTGCTATTTGTAGGGTGTTCAATCTGCAAGCAATCGTGGGTAGTAAGACCAAACTTATTTTGAAGGGGCTACTACCCTCTTCTTTTTCAGAGGCAATTTCTGGGGCTCAAAACCCCCCCAAATAAAAATATAAGAAGCCTTCTACCAAGCCTTTTGGTCGTTCTGGATCCTCAATCCCCTCATCGGATCCTACCACAGAACCACCAAGGAAAAAAACACAAAAAGTCTGATCTGAAGACTGCTGCTACCCAGCTGGTGTTGGAATCAAAAATGGCTTCTTTGGATCTTAGACTCTCTGATACGAAGCCTTTACCCGGGACATAGTTTTCTCCCACTGTTGTCCCAGTACCCTCTTTCCTGTGCCTCGAGTCCCACCGACACTCTAGATCTCCATCAGTGACATCATCTTGTTCTTCCAGAAGTCTGACCGAGGCTGATGTGGACAAAATGATAAGGAAATTTCTCTCCGTGCAGAAACAGATGGGAGTTCTCCCGGCTCCTATCCCTTTGGGTCAGGAAGTCCTTGTTTGCACTACACCCCCGATATCAGCTCCTTCGCCGCTCTGACTTCGTCGTTTCAGAGCCTTTGGATCAGATTTCCCAGGATCATCAGGATTGGATCTGAAGATTCAAGTATCTTCAGCTCCACAGCTTTCTCTGAGTGCACTGGATCAGAAGGTTTTGGAGCCAGACAGCCATCACTTCCAAGTTAGAAAACTGTTATAACAAAATTTCCAAATTCACCACTAATGCCAAATACTCCTCCCATCACTGTGTTGCCCTCCACTCTCTAAATTGGCTAGAACTACCAAACTATCTGGATTACCTCCATCTGATCACAGCTCGTAGACTACTCCTTCATCCCTACAAAATGCCCCGCTCTCACAAACATCCTTCCCCCCTGCCTTCCAAATAGAACTCTCAGATCTGAAAATCAAAACTTAGTGTTAATAAACCTAACCGCTCTCCCGGACAACTACTCCTCTCTTTTTCCCTAGCCAAAAAATGGAATTAGCTTCCCCCTACTCTAAAGACAATGCAGAACATGGAAAACTTTAAAATACATGTTCATTCCTACCTTTCCTCTAAATGAAAATGCACCTGTATCCTTCCAACCTAGCCCATCCCTTACTTTCTCATACCTCCCTTCCAGCCCTACAGTCTCCTTCTATTACCAAGCTGTACTCCATCTATTTTACACTGTCATTGTTCAACATATAAGAACTGATACTGCTCACACACTAATACCTATCTAAATAGCAACCATTCTTCATCTTGGAATATTTGGTGTGTTCCACTAGGTTATTATAAACATGTTTTCAAACTTGTTACTGTTCATTACATGATATTTTTGATTAACATTCTTATGTTACTGTTGTAAATATTTTTCAACATTTGCATTTTGTATTTGCGTATGTATTTTGCATTTATAATTTTACTTGTATTTTGTATTTTTACTTGTATTTTGTACTGTGGAGCTTTTCTGCCCGGGCCTCCACTGAAAACGGGCTCTCTGGGCCCAGTGGACTTTCCCAGTCATCAAACTGGAAATAAATAAGTGTCCTTGTCTGATCCAAGGCATTGGTCTACTCAGAAGTTAATGGAGACATCTCTGCCCCTTGGATCCTCAGCATTGGACAGCTCGGCTCTGACCTGTCTCAGTTGCACTGCCTTTGGGGCAGGGGGAGCCAATGGAGTGGAAGCCTGGCTTCTCAGCTCTGTTGACTTTCTTCTCCCCAGAGCATTTCTCATTTGTGGTGGTAGAGAATGTTCTCCGCTTCTGCAGGATGGATGGTTCCTACCACCTCAGATCTCCCCTCTGAATCCCATATGTCTCTGTGCCTTGAGCCTCAACATTCTATGCCACAAGGGCAGCCAGCCCAAAGTGTGCAGGCTACCCACCAAAGTATTACTATTTCTTCTGATACTTCTTCAGAGCACCCCACTGAAGTGCAAGAGGAGGCATATGGATTACCCTCAGGAGTCTGTCACTAAAGGTACTGATTTCAATGAAGTGGAAGGGTCCCCAAGATCACCACCCAAAGACATCTCAGTTGGAGATATCCTTGAGATACTTGAACAGAGGGGTGGTTGGTTACCAATAACCCATCCCCAGAGGAATCAGTATTCCTGGAGGCCTTGAGTCTGGCCCATCTACTTCCTGGGTGACTCCACCCACCAATGAGCCCATTGACTTTATCTCTAGGTGGGTGTGGAAGGAACCAGACACAGTTGAGCCATTTCCCAAAAGTCCAGATTGGATTCTGGCACCACTTGCAGGAAGAGAATTTTAGAGCAAGGGAGTAGCTGTAGATGCCATGGCGATAGTCACCAAGAAAACTTGCGGAGTAGAATTCTTCTGTCCATCCACCTGATATGGAGTCATGGGCTTTGAACAGATTTGGGAAATGTGTGTATGCTTCAATGACCATTGCTCTTAGATCACTGAACTGTTTGGCACACTTTACAAGACTACAGAGGGATCTGATAAGGGAACTTTCAAAATCCCTTTCTGGGACCAGTACTGCTGAGACTAGGGCTTCTGTGGCCTCAGAGTTGGCTACCCTGCAGTAGAGTTTTAACTCTGCCATGAAGCTTATCTTGCATGTGGCTGAGGGTACCTCAGGGGTGCAGGTTGAGGCATTTCCATTAGGAGGCATGCCTGGATGTGCTTGTGCGATAACTAAACATTTTGCTGTACATCCTAAGGACCCTCGGAGGAAAGATAGGAGTTTGCTGAAAGCCTGTTTAATGCCTTAATGGCCCTGAAACCTCCCCAAGGGGTTTCTGTGCCTACTCCCACTTGGACTTCCACCCCTTCCAAAAGGCCTAGGGAGCCTCATTCCTCAGATGAGGATTTCGAGTCTTAGGAAGGGTCCTTATCTTACTCTTCCCAGATGCCTTCTCCTTAGGCTTATGGCACTGATGAAGAAGAGTCTGTTAGCACTGAGTCTCCTTTGGAGGGGTTATCTTTTGGGGACATAGTAGCCAGAATAGTGGAATCCTTTAGGTTGGATTCTTCTTGGGTATCTGATATCCATAAGAAGTAATAGGGAGTTACTTCAGGTGGACACTCCTAAACCTTCTGCACTACCGCCTGTGTTGGCTGCTTTGTTAGACACTTTTATAGCTGCCTCTAAGACTCCTGATTCATGGTCTTCTGCTCCAAAGAGACCTGACAGGTACTATAAGGTTCCTAAGGATGGTCACTTCCTATCTGTGTCCTCCTGCTGCTCCTGCTGTGGTTTCAGTCTTTTCTGACAAGTCTTCCAAGCTTTTGCCCTCTGCCAAGCTTCTTCCTTTGTATAAGGATGGTAGGGCATGGAGAGGATGGAAAAGAAGGTCTGTACTACTTCCACTTTGACCTTTAGGGTCATCAGTTACCAGACTCGTGTGACCAGATATGCTGCGGCCTTGATTGCCCAGGCTCTTCAGGTTATTTCTGACTCCTCTGATTCTGAAGGAAAGTCTTCTGCTGTGTCTATTTTGGGATGTTCATCGTGTTTCACTGTTGCAGTCATTACAATTGGGTTATCCTACTGGCAGGCTACCCGCAGTCGGCTTGAATTCCAAAGTCTAGGTCCGGCGTCGGTTGCTGTCGCCTCCTCCCTGACGTCAGTACGCCAGGGGTATAAAAGATGCAGCCGACGCCATTTTCTTCAGTCTTTCTTGCCGCGCAGTGCCCAAAGCAAAAGCAGTTCGCAAGTGCCGGTCGACTCCTGAGATTTTCAAGTTCGAATTTCAGATCTGAAGTCTTCATTAAAAGCTAAGTGCCCCGTTGGTATCAAGTGCAGCTGCTGATGCCTCTTCCAGAGCTGCTGCTTTTGGGTCTGTCATGAGGCATTACTCTTGGCTTTGTTTGCCTTCGTTAGCTGAAGACATTAAGTTCAAGTTGCTGGATGCTGCTTTGCATAATAAAAATCTTTCTGGGGCTGCTGTTGCTGCTATATTTAAGTATCTTCAATAAAAAGGTAAAGCTTGCAAGACTTTAAACATATTTTTATGTCTCCTATCCCCAAGTCCTAGGGGAACTATCTTTCTAGGTCTACTTTTGTTCAAAGGCAGCCTAGTCAGGCCACTCAAGGCAGGATGGGTGGTAGGTGAGCTCCTCCTGCTAAGTCTACTCAGGCTTCTGTGGAATAGAAACCTCCTTTATCTGACAAGCCTGCTTCTCTTTGACATTTTAGCCCCCCTCTCTGCCCTCAGCCACATTCCTTTTCCCTTTGGCTCATCCTCTGTCTTCTAAGCTGGCAACTCATCACCTCAGATTCTTGGATTCTGTCCGTCATCTGTCAAGGTTACTTCATGGGGAGGAGGTCTTTCCCTCCTTTTTCAGGGATTCCTCAACTTCCTCAAGAGCAGCAGCTTCATTTCTCAGAGGTTCTTGGGTCCTTGCTGGATCAGTGAACTTTTCAGCCTGTCCTTTCCCAAGTTGGAAGGGATTTTACCCCAGAATGTTCCTCTTCCCAAGTTGGAAGGGATTTTAACCCAGAATGTTCCTAATTCTTTGAAAGGAGGGCACTTGGAGCCGGCCTGTTCTGGGTCTCTACTTGCTCAACACCTTTCTCTCAAGGTTCATTCTTTTCTGATGCTTTCTCTTCAAACCCGGTTTCCTCTGTTGCTGACCCAGGCTGCTCTGGTGTTCTTGCATCTGACAGATGCTTACTTACCTTCATATCCCTATTCACCCTGTTTTTGGGATGTTTTTGTGTTTTCTCTGTTTCTTCCTCTCATTTACAGTTTGTTGCTTTGCCCTTTGGCTTCTCTACTGCCCCAAGGGTATTCAAAAAATGCCTAGTGCTGTGATTGCCTTTTGCAGACTCCATGGCATTCAGATTTTTTTCTTATTTAGATGATCTGTTGATTCAGGCACCTTCTTTCAGTTGCCTGTTTCAGAATCTGGATTTCACCATGTCTCTCCTTCGAAATCTGGGGTTCACTATCAACTTCCAAAAGTCTGTCCTGACTCCCTCTTAGGATTATGTGTATCTGGACTGTAGGATTCAGACAGTGCCAGTGTTTGCCTCCCTTCCACCTCCAAAGGCTTTGTTCTGTCCTTGACAGTTTTCTTTGTCTCTTCTTCCTCTGCCTGCATTTCCTGCCACAGAGTGTCTTTGGGCCCTAGGAGTCATGGCCTCTTCTGTTGCAGTGCTCCTTACCAGACTTTACATGCGCAAGCTTCATGGTACCTCAAGACAGTTTGGCTTCAGCATTGCCACTCTCTAGATTTCAGTGTGCTTCTCCTTTATTTTTTTTTTTTTTTTTTTTATTTTTATTTATTTTTATTTAACATTTGTTAACCGGGAAAGTCCGACTTGGAACGAAGCCAATTTTCAGCAGAAGCCCGGGGAGAAAGGCTCCAGGCTCACTTTCCTTGTCTCAAGCAGGAATTCAAGTGGTGGATTCAACAACGTACCTACAAACCACCCTTTCTGCCTCTGGTTCTGCCTCGAGAACTGTTCACCTATACTTCAGACACGAGGTTCAAGGCCCCCCATCAGAAGTCAGACTATATCAACATCAAAGGTATGAGAACTCTGATTCTGGCCCTTCAGGCTTTTCACCCCTTGCTTTCTCCAGGCCTCCTGAAGGTTTATACAGACAACACAACAGTAATGTGGTATAACAACAAGCAGGGGGAACACAGTCTTACCTTTTTTGCAGGTTGGCTCTTCAGGCCTGTGATCTGGCTATCAGTTATCAGTTAACTCTTCTTGCAGTGTATATTCCTTCAGAACACAATCTAGTGGCAGACTCTTTGAGCAGGTCCAGAACACAGGCTCATGAATGGATGCTTTACACAGTCGTGTTTCTGGACATAGTTCATCGGTGGGAGAGTCCTCAGGTAGACTTGTTTGCCTCCCCTCTCAACAGGCAGTTCCCTCTTTTCTGTTCCAGAGTGCCATGCCAGCTGGTGTGGTAAATGGACTCCCTTTCTTTTTCTTGGAAGAGTTGTTTCTCTTTGCCTTCTCTCCTCTTCCTCTATTCCAAAAATCTTGCTGAAGATTCAGCTGGACTCCCTAAAAATTTCGCTATTGACTCCCTTTTTGCTGAGGCAGCAGTGGTTCCCTGTGGTTCCCTGTCTTAATGCATCTGGTCAAAGAAAATCACCACAAGTTACCTCACTGGTTGAACCTCCTCATACAGGACAAGGGGTCACTCATCCACCCTCAATTGTCCAGTCTTCAGTTGACACTGTAAGTGATGAGGATTTGACCCCTTTTAGGCACCTCTTTTCTGAGGATGTGCTCAATGTTTTACAGGAGACAGTAAAACATACAGCCAGAAAGTCTTGTATGTCCAAATTAAAATGATTTTCTCTCTGGTGCCATGCTCCATAGCCAGGACCGTTTTTCAGTGGGGTTCCCTTTGGTTCTCTCCTATTTGTGAGTTGCTCCAGTCTGGCTTGGGCTTTTCTTCTGTAAAGGCCCATTTGTCAGCTATTTCAACCTGTCTGCTCTTGAATCTTCCTTTGGCTTCTCGTTTTGAGGCCTAACAGTTTCTTAAAGGAAAACTCCATCTTTTCCTACAGTTTAGCTCAAATCTTAGGTTGTTTTTCTCCCTACAATATGATCCCAGTATTGTGTAGGTACCTGAATCCTGATTGTACTTTCTAAAACTTTCATTTCCTTATTTTCATTTCAAAGGAAGAGACAGACCACCCACTGTTTGTTTGTTTTTTTAAGCTTAACTTCTCACATAAATTGCAGAGGAATTTTGTCTACACCTGCATGACATACCACAGACACAGAGAAATTTGTAGTCAGAAGCTCTGTCTGTTCTAAATAAGACAGAGAAGTGTGAAGCTCTTTTCCATTGTCTTTGTTGCAGAAAGGAAGAGAACTTGCACTGTTTCACAGCAACTTTCAATGTAGCCATTCCTTTCATAGCAAAACAGAGCAATTAGATCAGTCAGTCACATTAACATTTCCATTTTTGAGGTAATGTAGTGTACCTTGTGAATGGCAGCATTTCTTTTTGTTGGCCAAATGAAAGTAAACTGACTACTGAAAATGAGATACAAGGAATTATTCTTATCGATCGCTACTGCAGGAAAAATTCCTGCCCAACCTGTCCAACTCCAAGTGCTTTGTGGAACTCTGTGAGTGGGACAACTCCGTCCCTATGTGAGGATGCAAGATGACATATCAAACAAAATAAACAGCTGGCCCATAGGAACACAGGAAAATTACTTGGCAAAAGATCTAGGGTGAAATAAGATGTCTAGCCATAGGATCATAGGATCATAAAAGTTACTAGGCTATTGGCCCTGAGGCCCTTATAAGTCTAGCCAACAGTTTAGCCCATATACATCCTTGAAGAGTTTTTCAAGCACTTACTGGAGCTTTCCTCCTAAATATCACACATTCTCATCCCAAGGATATAGCAAATATATATGCAGACAAATGCCATCTTCACTTTTTTTTGCTAGAACATATTTGCTAATTTATTATTTTGCTGCATTTCTTGCATCGTCAGTGCTACCTTTTTGTGGAGGTCTGTTGTTTGGTTTATGTTCCTTAGTGTTCAACATGTGTATGTCTATACCTACTTAATATGTATGTGTATGTATATGTATATATATATATGTATATATATATATATATATATATATATATATATATATATATATATATATATATATATATATATATATATATATATATATATATGTATATATGTATAATATATATATATATAAAATATGTATTTAGAACTAGAAGAATCAAAGTCCGCGGTGGTTCCCCTTGCTTTCACAGACACTCACCCCAGGAAATCTAATCAGTTTTGTAGGATGCATCAGGCCCATCTATCCTTCCACAAAAATACGTCTTCTCCCTGAATGATGCTAAGGAGTCTTAAGTTGGTGCGAAGCCCCGACACTCTGCCTAGTAATAAGGAGAGAGAGAATAGTCTTTGATAGATTTGGTAAAGTTATGTAAACATTGGCCAGACTTGTCTGCAGGTCCATAATTAGCCAAACCCACATGGCCAAATATAAAAGTAAAATTGTATAAATGGGTGGAGGATTTAACTGCAGAAAGAAGGAACAAAATACCAAAGATGCAGTTCTGCAGACTGACCTTTGTGGTCTAGAAACTATAAGCAGGTGTTTGTTGTAGCTGAGATGCAGTGCATACAGTTTCCAGGAGAAGGCAGCAGTGTGCACAGCAACAAGGCTTGCATAGCTGTGGGCCTAGCCACTACCAGAAGATGTCAAAGGGCAACTGTTTAATTTGCCTCTTGAAGATTTTGTTTTGTCCTTCAACCCCAGATAGTTTTTGAAGAAGTTAGAGGAAAAAGGAACAACGGAATGTCAAGAAGGGTGAGTCTGGAAAGCCTCAGAAGATCCCAAAGAGTCCTTCCTACTAAGCATAACTTTTGTGGAAACCTGCCCCCCCCCCCCAAAATCCATCCTCACTTTCTTCTCTTGACTTTGAGGTAATTAATCTCTGTTCAAAGGCATTCAGTCAGAAATCACCTTAGGCAGAAGAGTCGGAAGTATCACCTGTCCCTTGTACAGGACTGAGTTTTGAGACAACTCTACTTGGTGATGATGCCCCCCCCCCTATATTTTACTGGATCAGATAGCTAGCCATTCCTTTCCTCAAGATCTTTTAGGAGATGAGGACTTGTGGTTCCATTGCAGATTAATTTAAATTTAACTGGGGAGAGCACTGATATCACGTTGCCAGTTTGTCTCAGCCTGAAGAAGTAAAGTACAATAGTAAAACATGGTGTGAAACTGTCATGGAGAAACATTACTGGCATCAGGTGAAAGGACTTTCTCCCAAGGAGGCCTCTACAACATTAGTCTTTAAGCACGTGTCAACCCAGAACATTTATGAAGTAACCACGTGACCCATAATTTACACCTTTTCCAAACCTTATAAATTGTGTATTTAGTCCAGAAGCAGAGCAGGATTTGGAGCAGTGATTTTGCAAAGCCTCCTATAACTGAAGGATGCTTGCAGGAATTACCTTTATGCCGTCCTTGGCCTACAGGGGATACTGCTTTGAGAATCTTCGTATTTTGCCTGGAATTCTAGTACATGAGTCATTCATATGATGAAAACAGTGCAGTTGTGAGCAACTCACCATAATTTTAGATATGCACAGAGGATCACTGTAGCAGCATTGTTACCCACCTGCCTCCTCTGTAGGAGGTTGTATCCTGCCAAGGGTTTAGAGCCAAGGTAAGGGAGGATGGAGCCAAAACCCCAAAGATGTCATTTCTCTCTGCATAGCAAATGCATAATTCATTCACGGTACAGGACTAAGGACTGCAGCCAGAACTGTACATATAGAACTACTGGGGTGATATCCCTTACCCATCTTTGGATTTAAAGAAAGAAAACTAATGTTTTCATCTGCAAAAAAGCAGAATAGAAGATGGCATAAGTTACCTGCCTCCCTTATCTGGATACAGGCATATGTCACTGGGAGGCATTGACCTGCACTGTGATGTCCACAGAGCTCTGGGAGTTGGGCTGGCTTGACAGATACTTGCCTGCGTTTAGTTCTTATTGGTCAAGAATTCTCCTGCAACACTAAACTAATTGACCATCTAGTGTTATGGTCACTTGGGCACACAACAGTATTTTCCTAGTGTATTTCTGTGCTAGCCGCTGCCTTATTCCCTGCATGTGGTGTCCTGGGAGAAGTGGCCACTGTTGACCATTCTCCGAGTTTGGCAGTGTTTTCACTGTGGTTTGCATTTCACTTTTCGCACGTTATTTTATATTTTCTGAGAATTTTAAGAGAAGAATGAGGTGAATGCCTTGGCAAAATAAGCAAATAAAAATGAGAAAAGTACAAGTTTCATTTTCTTAAAAGCCATTCATGTTTCACAAGTAGTTATACAGATTGGTATCCTTACATTTGCATGTTCTTACATTTTCATCCCTTACCTCTAATTTCTTTTTTTTTTTTGTTTGTGTTAAGCAGAAAATCTTCCTGCAGCTATTGTGCTCCAGTCTATCCAGTGTCTAGGACGTGAGCTTACATTATCTTGGTAGCAAGGGACAGGATCTGGTATAAAATTAGTAACACTTTTTGGCTGACTATACTTTTAATATTGTCTGTCTTCTGGTGCCTCACAAAATATATGTAATGATACCCACTACTTACAGCCATGCTATACCCAATTTTTTGTTATTGCCTGTAAGCTGGTGTTGTGCTCTAGTACGAATGTAGAGCTCCTGTACCACTATAGAGTATGGAGCTAGAATCTCACTTGCAACTTATACTGGTTTCTTAGGGAAGCAAATAATGGTGCCTGCACTGAATTTTAGAAGATGATGCTGTGGCATAGGAGTTATCCTGAAGGAACAGTATGCCAAGAGTGTTTTGGAGGTGAAAAGAGTGTCAGAGTGATGTTTATGAAGCTGGAAATTGATGGTGTAATGATGAATGTTGTTAGTGCATATGCTCCACAAGTTGGGTGTGCGATGGGCGAGAAAGAAAAATTTTGGAGTGAGTTGGACGAAGTGGTGATGACTGTACCCAAGTGTGAGAGAGTAGTGATTGGAGCAGATTTCAGTGGGCATGTTGGTGAAGGGAACAGAGGGGATGAGGGAGTGATGGGTAGGTATGGTATTAAACAAAGGAATGCAGAAGGTCAGATGGTAGTGGATTTTGCGAAAAGGATGGACATGGCTGTGGAGAATACGTATTTTAACAAGAGGGAGGAGCATAGGGTGACATACAAGAGTGGAGGAAGATGCACACAGGTGGATTATATCTTGTGTAGGAGGGCCAGTTTGAAGGAGATTGGGGACTGTAAAGTGGTGACCAGGGTAAGTGTAGTTAGGCAGCACAAGATGGTGGTTTGTAAGATGACGTTGGTGATCAAAAAGAGGAGGAGGAGTGTGAGGGCAGCACCAAGGATCAAATAGTGAAAATTGAAAAAGAGTAATTGTGAGGTGGAGTTCAGGGAAGAGTTGAGACAGGCACTGGGTGGCAGTGAAGAGTTACCAAATAGCTGGGTAACTACAGCAGAGCTAGTAAGGGAGAGGGCTAGAAAGGTGCTTGGTTTGATATCTGGACAGAGGAAGGACGACAAGGAGACATGGTGGTGGAATGAGGAAGTGCAGGAGAGTATACAGAGAAAGAGGTTGGCGAAGAAGAAGTGGGATTGTCAGAGAGATGAAAAAAGTAGACCTGGAGTATAAGGAGATGAGGTGCATGGCAAAAAGAGAGGTGGCGAAGGATAAGGCATATGAAGAGTTGTATGAAAGGTTGGACATTAAGGAGGGAGAAAAGGACCTGTACCGATTGGCTAGACAGAGGGGCCAAGTGAGGAAAGATGTGCAGTAGGTGACGGTGATAAAGGATAATAAGGGAAACATACTTACAAGTGAGGAGAGTGTGTTGAGCAGATGGAAAGAGTACTTTGAGGGGTTGATGAATGAAGAGAATGAGAGGGAGAGAAGGTTGGATGATGTGGGGATAGTGAATCATGAAGTGCAGTGGATTAGCAAGGAGGAAGAAAGGATAGCTATGAAGAGGATGAAGAATGGAAAGGCTGTTGGTCCAGATGACATACCTGTGGAAGCATGGAGATGTTTAGGTGAAATGGCAGTGGAGTTTTTAACCAGATTGTTTAATGAAATTTTGGAAAGTGAGAGGATGCCTGAGGAATGGAGAAAGTGTTTTGGTGCCGATTTTTTAAGAATAAAGGTGATGTGCAGAGCTGTCGTAACTACGATTAAATTGGTCAGTCACAGCATGAAGTTATGGGAAAAAGTAGTGGAAGCCAGGTTAAGAAGGGAGGTGATGATTAGTGACCAGCAGTATGGTTTCATGCCGGGAAAGAGTGCTACAGATGCGATGTTTGCTCTGAGAGTGTTGTTGGAGAAGTATAGCAATGGTCAGAAGGAGTTGCATTGTGTTTTTGTAGACTTAGAGAAAGCATATGACAGGGTGCGTAGAGAGGAGTTGTGGTGTTGTATGAGGAAGTCGTGAGTGTCAGAGAAGTATGTAAGAGTGGTACAGGATATGTACGAGGGTAGTGTGACAGCAGTGAGGTCTGCGGTGGGAGTGACGGATGCGTTTAAGGTGGAGGTGGGACTACGGATCAGCTCTGAGCCCTTTCTTATTTGCAGTGGTGATGGACAGGTTGACAGATGAGATCAGACAGGAGTCCCCCGTGGACTATGATGTTTGCAGATGACATTGTGATCTGTAGTGAGAGTAGGGAACAGGTGGAGGAGACCCTGGAGAGATGGAGATATGCTCTAGAGAGAAGAGGAGTGAATGTCAGCAGGACTAAGACAGAATATATGTGTGTGAATGAGAGGGAGGATAGAGGAATGGTGAAGATGCAAGGTGTAGAGGTGGCGAAGGTGGATGAGTTTAAATACTTGGGATCAATAGTTCAGAGTAATGGTGAGTGTGGAAGAGAGGTGAAGAAGAGAGTACAGGCAGGGTGGAGTGGGTGGAGAAGAGTGTCAGGAGTGATTTGTGACAGACGAGTACCAGTAAGAGCGAAAGGGAAGGCCTGCAAGAGGGTAGTGAGACCAGCTGTGTTATATGGGTTGGAGACAGTGGCATTGACCAAAAAGGCAGGAGTTAGAGTTGGATGTGGCAGAGATAAAGATGTTAAGATTTCCACTGGGTGTGATGAGGGTGGACAGGATTAGGAATAAGTATATTAGAGGGTCAGCCCAGGTTGGAAGGTTTGAAGACAAAGCCAGAGAGGCAAGATTACGTTGTTTTGGACATGTGCTGAGGAGGGATGCAGAGTATATTGTGAAAAAGATGCTAAGGATGAAGCTGCCAGGTAACAGGAAAAGAGGGAGGCCTAAGATAAGGTTTATGGATGTGGTGAGAGGGGACATGCAGGTGGTTGGTGTGACAGAGCAAGATGTAGAGGACAGGAAGAAATGGAAACATGATCTGCTGTGGCGACCCCTAACGGGAACAGCCGAAAGAAGAAGAAGATGATGCTGTTTCTTATGTTTAAGTTTGAAAATTTTAGTAAAATGTTGAGCTAGAATGTACCTGAGGTGGGACATCTGGTAACAAAGCCTGAGAGATTAGTGCATGCAGAGTTTTGTTGCACTTTTTAACTGAAATAGGATGGCTTTATTTATGTTTAAATATCCAAGACTTTAGAGACATAGCAAAGGTTGGGCAATACTGAAAATGTTATGGGAAGTAGCCCCTCTAAAGTCAAAAGTTGCTTATTCATGCTTTCTTTCATGTAGTAGCTGTTTTATGTAGATTTTAATGGTGGCTAAATAGCACAGTCTATTCAAGAGTTTTCATCGATGCTTCAAGAACTAAGTTCTCTTTTTTTTTAGAATCAAAAATTTACATGAAAGATGGAGTTTTTACTGTGCAGTATCGTAAACCTCCTGTTGTGGAGGCCTATGGTATATATGCAAATGACCCCCTAAGGCTATGCCAGTGTTTCAGCTACATAGCTACAGAATGCCTATGACTTTTTATGTTTACTTTTTTAAACTAATGCTACATTTCACTAAATGGTTTGTCTGTCTGACCTTTTTATCATTTCGCTTTGAGTTTAAGGGCAATGTATTTTGGGAGGTTGTGGGTCATTTCTTCACTGTGTTCAACTTAGAAATGTTCTGGATTATTGGTATAGGTGACATCCATACCTACACCACCATGTAAGCTATGATGTGCAGTTCCATTTTATAGTGGCAACATCTAATTAAGTGAAGCAGCACCTATTAACCCAGCTGTAAACACATTATAGTACCTGACATTGTAAAAGAAATTGTGACTAATCAGATGTGCACTTGTTGCATGACAAGTTATTTAGTTGAAATCTTTGGTGTAATATATTGGAAGATGTTTTGTATCTTTAATTTTATTATTTATTCTTTAATATATGTTATTAAACAATAAAAAGCAGTAGAACTGAAATAAACGAGGCTTCAATTCTGCAGCAACTCACAATTCTCCCACTACTGTGAGAGATACTCAACAAGACCAAGGTCCCAGACCAAGTAAGAAATGAAAACAGTTGACATGGTCAAAACAAAGAAAATGCAGAAAGGAATGGTACACAATACAGAATAACACTGTGGATACTGCAGCGTGCACTAGTTGAAATGGGATTATATGAAACAGAAGCTAACTTGAGCTTTAACAGTCTTAATAGTTGTGCTTTAACACTGATGGCTCAAACTGATAAGGAACTCAAGTTGCTGCAGGATCTGAGCCTCATGTATTACAGTTCTATTGCATTTTTTTCTGTGTACTAGATTCAAAGAAACTTTATTGTCATTTAGGGCAACAAAAATGCAGCCTAAATGAAATTACAGATGTCAGCTCACAAGAGAAATGCAGTGCAAATAACGTAGATACAGCGGTATCAAAGAATAACATAAAGAAAATAACAACACGAATGACATGCAAGAGGTAGTTCACATTACACAAACACATTCAATACCCATGATCCAGTGATGAATAATAAATAAATACCCACCACCAAATGCCTACACTGTTAAGACATAGAATAAATAGAGACTATTTAGTTACTATGTTGTACATGTTAACCTTAGACGTGATTCAGTATAGCCATCATATTGCATAATAGTAATGCTGGTGGTAATTGCTCTGAGCAGCAAGATTAAATAAAAAAAAAGGCTTCAATATATCAGGTATTATGGTTGCGTCTGTATTCATAAGTCTCACAGCTGTATTATACTAACTGTTCCTGAATCTAGTAGTCCTACAGTGGAAGCTGCGGTACCTTCTTCCGTACACATGTTGTGAGAACCATTTGTGGGCCCAATGGGTCGAATCAGCAAGTATTTTATATGATGTTCTTCGTGTTTCACTGTTGCAGTCATTACATTTGGGTAATCCTGCTGGCAGGTTGCCCTCAGTCGGCTTGAATTCCAAAGTCCTGGGTCCTGCATCGGCTGCTGTCGCCCCTTCCCTGACGTCAGGGGTATAAAAGATGCGTCCGACGCCATTTTCTTTAGTCTTTCTTGCCGCGCGGTGCCCGAAGCAGAAGCAGTTCGCAAGTACTGGTTGGCCGACTCCTGAGATTTTCATGTTCGAGTTTCAGATCCAAAGACTTCAATAAAGCTAAGTACCCCGTTGGGGAAACATTTTTCTTGCTCCAGAGCGATGTCAGAAAAAGTTAATAGTTGTATTTCTTGTGGAAAACAATTACCTCATAAAGATTTTGTTTCTTACTGTATTCCTTGCCTAGGCCCTGATCACAACGTTGCTGGTTGTCGGTTTTGTGCTAGATTTAACCAACGCACTATTAAGCGTCGGTATGATTTTGCTTTAAACTATTTTGGGCGCCAGTTTAATTATCCAGAAATGTCGTCGGATAGCCATCCAACTACCGGAGTTCACAAAAAACACAAAGAAAAGGAGAGAGATAGACAACCGAGGCCTAAAACCGACGACGAAGCTTCTCCTAAGCCAGTCGCCGGTTCACCGGTTCTCAGTGAGGCGCTTTCGCAGCCCATTTGACGCCCGCTACTTTAGAGTTGCAGCCCACTACCGACTCCCACGTGGAGTCGGCCATGTCGCTGGGAACTCAAGGTATTGGAGCCTCGGATACTATTCCTTCAGATGGGTCCGGAGCTGCTGAGCAGGCACCGGCTTCTGAGGGTGTATTCTGACCTAAACATCTTTACATTAAGCCAACCTCAGCTTCAAAGGCAAAGACTAAAGCACCTTCTAAAGCAAAGAAACAAACTCAAGAGCCACATGGACCGGCCTCTATGCCCAAAAAACAGATGCTCAAAATGGCCGAAGACTTTACCTTCATCAGGGGTTCCCATCCCCCTCCTGATAAGAGGCCTAGGCAAGAGACTGACTATGAATCTTCAGATCAGGTTTCTATTTCTTCTGATCAGGAATTCTCTTCCCCCCTATGAGGATTCTGATGCTGAAGAATCTATACCTTCAGCTTCTCTTCCAGAGGACTATTCTTTTGGGGAAACCTTGCATACCATGAGGGAGCATTTCCACTGGGAGAGCCACGATTTTTCAGAATCTAAAAAGAGGCTCAGGGATTTCCTTTTACTACCTCAACACAGGCCACTAGCCATTCCACCTGTGTTAGATATTGTAGATGATGTGTTTTCGGAGTCTAGTCTTACCCCTGACTCCTTACCTCCAGCTCCTGTTAAGCCTGACAGATATTACAGTGTCCCTAACTCTCATAAATTCCTTTTTAAAAACCTTGTTGCAGACCCAGAAACTATTTCACAGGGTCCCAAAGGAGTTAAGGCTTTCACTGCAAAAAACCCTACCCCCTCTGACAGAGATTCTAGGGCACTGGATAGATGGGGAAAAAATGTTTACACATCTGCAACCTTGGCTATAAGGGCCTTAAACTGTCAGTTTCATATGCTCAAATATCAGCAACATGTCATGGCATTGCTTAAACAGAAAATGTTATGAAACTCTGAATGTGCAGAAAACAAGGAAATGCAGGATTTATTGCATGCAGCTGAACAAGTTGGAAAGCATACTTTACAGTGTGGTTTTGATACTTTGGAGGCCTCCTGCAGGGCCGCAGTTACGGGTTCTGTAATTAGGAGGCATGCTTGGTTAAAGGAACAAAATATGCCTGACCATGTCAAAGTTAAATTATTACATGCACCTTTACAGCATGATACTTTGTTGTTAAGGCAGAGGAGGTGTTAAAGAAAATGGAGGACAAAGCTAAATCTATGCAAACTGTCAAAGATGTTTTACAAGTACTGCCACCTAGGTTTAGTAGACACTGGCCTACAAAGAATTGGTCCTTTCCTGTGTCAGACAGACCTCAAAGGGGCAGATCCAGACTCCCTAGAGGCAGATCCCAGGCACAAGGTTCCTACAGGTCAAAGCAATGGGGTGCTTCTACCTCCAAAGTTGGAGAAATTAAATCACAACCATACAGGAAACAGTCCCAATGACTTCCCCCTGCCTGCACCAAGCACTTATCTCCTGGCAGCACCCTTAGGAGGAAAATTAGCACTTTTTTATCAAAATTGGCACATTATAACCCAGGACAAGTGGGTTCTAAATATCATGTCAAAAGGGTACAAGTTCCATTTTCATACCCTGCCAAAGGCAAACGGCTGGCCAGATCTGCCAAAAAATCAATGGGCAGAGGCACAAAAACAAGTCTCATCTCTCATGGACATGGGGGCCATTCAACAAGTACCAGAGCAAGAGCAGGAACAAGGATTTTACTCAAGACTGTTCTTGGTGCCCAGAAAGGACAAGACCTGGAGACCAATACTGGACCTATCTATTCTGAACATGTTCCTGGATACACCAAAATTCAAGATGATGACCTTGCAGCAGCTTCTGCCCATGCTGGGCAAGAACACTTGGCTGGTGACACTAGACCTAAAAGAGGCATACCTGCATGTCCCAATCAAACAATTATGCAGAGGATACCTCAGATTCAAGGCTGGCTCAATGCATTACCAATTCTCTGCACTGCCCTTTGGCTTATCTACTGTGCCCAGGGTCTTTACAAAGTGCCTGGCACCAGTAATTGCATTCTGCAGACAAAGAGGAATACAAATATATCCTTACTTGGACGACTGCCTAATTCAAGCAGAGAACAAGAACATTCTTCTACAGCTTCTGGCATTTGTGAAAAGGCTTCTAACATGCCTAGGGTACACAGTCAGTGAAAAGAAATCAAAACTAGTACCCTCTCAAGAGATAATATTCCTGGGTGCAAGCTTAAATACAACTGCCCAGGTGGCTTATCTCACGCCAGACAAACAAAGGCAACTGACTATCTATTTCAGAGTGTTGGCAACAAAGGCCCAGTTATCTGCAAGAAAAATTCTGCAGGCTTTGGGCTTCATGGCATCCTGCATCCTACCAATTCCATATGCAAAACTGCATGTGAGGAAACTTCAGTGGTACCTCAAAAGTGTTTGGACTCAACATTGCCACAGCCTGGAAACACTGATTACTCTTATTCCCTGCTTACAACAGGAGTTTTGATGGTAGGCAAAGGCTTGTCACCAAAACAAGGGACAGCCATTCACATTACCCCCAGCCAGGCAGACACTAACAACGGATGCATCAGATTATGTCTGGGGGGTCCACATGGCAGGAAGATGCATTCAGGGCACAGTCCAGGTTACCCACCCGCCATCCCCCTTTTCTTCTGATGGAACCTATCTTTCCTTCTGTGAATTATACAACCTATGTGGTGTATTTGCTTGTAGATGAAGGTAAGGTTTATATTGCTGCATGTATTTACATATATATATATATATATATATATATATATATATATATATATATATATAAATTTTGGCTACCCTTTTAGGGGGCACCTGACATCTGGGGCAAGAAAAACTAAAGAAAATGGCGTCGGCCACATCTTTTATACCCCTGACAACCTGACGTCAGGGAAGGGGCGACAGCAGCCGACGCAGGACCCAGGACTTTGGAATTCAGGCCGACTGAGGGCAACCTGCCAGCAGAATTACCCAAATGTAATGACTGCAACAGTGAATATACTCAATCTTATGGTAAGTGTACACAACTGTACTTTCTCGTTCTTTTTCTTGTAAAGAAAAGTTCCTGAATAGAGGGGAGGTTTTTGCTCAAGATTTTCTCAGGCACCCTCACCATCCTCTGTAGTTTCTTCTTCTCAGCAACTGTGCAGTTGCCGAACCATGCTACAAAGTTGCTAGTGAAGATGCTCTCGATAGCTCCCCTGTAAAAAAGTGGTTGTAGAGCCACTAGTTGGTCAGCTGAGAAGCACTACCCCAAGAGTATTGTTTTAAATCAATCGTAAGAGCTCTTCTTCCAGCCCAACAACTCTAAACCCTGATTGTACCACCCCTCATAGATCACAAAAAAAAAATGGATTCACAGCCATGGATGTGCACTGTCCTACTATCTCTGTAGCCAGCCTGGTGGAAATCCCCATTCTGATAGTGTAGCAGTTGTTTCATGTTTACTGACAACCTCTTTATTCTTAAGCAGACTGACACAGTATGTGAGAGATGTAATTACGCTATGTCCTTGGAGTCAAAGGTCTCTAATACAGACACTGACCTCTCCAAACAGGTTGCCAATAATGCACACACACTACACCTACTATGGATCAGACACGTATATTGCCATGTCATATGCTGAGGCTGTTAAATGCAATCTACCCAAACCTCAAAAGCTTCCCATACACTGCCTTCGGCAAACTCCCAAGCTCTCTGCAAAGATGACACTCCCCAGGACACACACACAAGCATGTTTCACAATGTCTCAGCCTCTAAGCCCTTAAGGCAAACTACCACACAACCCAATGTATTGGTCTTTGGTTGCACTGAGCAGCATTCTACCTTCAAGGATGACACCACAGTATAAACAGAAGATGAGTCACCTTTCACAATTGGTTGAGTTACTGAGGTCATTCTACAGGGGTCCAATATTTCTCAGCTGGGAGGACAATATTTGTCAGCTGGGAGGACATTTTCGGCAGACCATGCTGCTTTGCCAAGGTTGGTCTGCACCTGTCTCTACTAGGGGACATTATCCACACCTGTAGTGCCTTTGTTAGGCAATGCCAATCTGATAAACCTTCCACCACAGTAAATTCTACATAAGATAAACTAAAGGTGTTACTGCTCAATGCTAGGAGTCTCAATAAGAAGCTCCACTCCCTGGAAGCACTCCTCACCCTAAGAGTGTTGACATCTGTGCAGTTACAGAGACATGGCAGTCCAAGGCTACAGTGCCTTCCACATATTTAGACTAGCTACTGCACAAGAAGGGACAAGAGGTGGAGTTAATCAATGTACATACAAAGTAAACGCACTTCAAGCTTGGTCAAACAATATGACATGCTTGAACTACTGTATGACCAACTAACCTTAGGTAAAGGCAAATACTATATCCTTGGAAGTTATAGGTCCCCATCGGTTAGCCAGGATAACCATATTACATACTTGAATGTACTGAAATCACTCAGTTCATCCCAATACAGTATGCATGGGTGATTTCAACTATGTCACTATAAACTGGGATATATACACAACCACTAACATTCAAAGATTTTTAAATTTTGTCAAAGCAAATACTCTGGAATTGCTTGTCTGGACACTTACTAGGGTGCAAATATCCTGGATCTGGTACTCAGAAATATAAGGGAATGTTGCAACCCCCCCCCCCCCCATGATCATAGGTTCATAGGTGTTTACTAGGCTAATGACCACAAGGGCCTTTTTAACCTTAGCCATGCATTTCAAATGTCTGACGAGTGCTGGTACCCTTGATAAGTGTAAGCAAGAGCATGGGAGGTGAAACATTTACAAGTACGGGCCTGGGAAATGAACCATTTACAGGCAACCTGTGTCCATTAGAGACATAGGTGCCAAACCATGGATGAATTTCCTGTTCCCCATGTCTAATGTCCTTACTGGTCAGATCAGATCATAACGCAATAACTCTTGAAATAACTGTAAAGGCTGAACTCCTAGCAAACCCCAGAACCTTTAAAAATGTTTCCAAGGCCTATCTACCCTCTGTTAAGTGAAGGAATAGCTAAATTCCAAGCACACACTCAAACTCAGAACTTGGTGGCCCATACAGAAGTGTTTACAGAAACCCTATACAAGTATGTGTATAACTGAATAGAAGGAGCAGTACCAAACTGAAATAAACGTAGGACAAACTCCAAAAACAGGCCCCCTTGGTGGACCTCCAGTATAAGTAGGCTTTACAACAAAAGAAAGAAATTTCTGTCCAAAAATTGGGAGGGCTATTCCCAAAAACCAAGAATCTCCCTCATCAGTCTCAACAAGCAACTCAGGGGACTAATCAAGTCCAGCAAAGCCAACTCTGAGTCAAAAATATCCTCCTAGCCTAAGGATAACCATAAGGCATTTTTTAGCTATGTGCGCAACATTAAAGGGAACACCCAACAGTGTGCTGATCTAATAGTAAATGGAACTTCCTATAACTAACCAGAGGATATAGCAAATTTGTTGACCAATAAATTTAGTTCCAATTTCATCCTCCTATCACCGCATTTCCCCTCCCAAAAATACCCTCTGCTGTTTCTCCCCCAGCTACCACTAGGGTTGTCACCTTTTCAGTTGTCCAAAGTGGGACATTTTTTTTGTAGAAATGTGAGGTTTTGCAGGACAAAACATAGCGAAGGCCACGGCAAAGTACAGAACTTAACTTTTTTGCCAAAATAAAAGCTTATTCTTATAGCATTTTAATTACTTATTCTATTTCTTATAACATTTAGGTGTTTCGGATGCAAAATAATTGTGTTATGTAACAATTAAAGAAAACTTAAGAAATATTTGTTGTCCTAAAATCTCCAGGCATCTGGCATTTTTTAGTTTTTTTTGCAGGACACAACTGCCCAAAGAGGGACAGGTGGTAACCCTAGCTATCACTAAAGAACAGGTTCTTACTGCACTCTCTAGAGCTAAAAACACCTGGGTCCTGATAATTTCCTAGGATGGTTCCTAAGTAACTTGAAACATGATCTGTCAGACCCACTAGAATCTGTGTTCAACCACAGCCTCCAAACTTCATCCAAGCGAGAGGAGGACTGCAGCGGTCATCCCTCTACACAAAGGCAGACCATCCACAGAACCTGCGAACTATAGACCCTTAAATATGACTAGTCTTATACCAAGGCCATGGAAAGTATTATTATGGACTTGATAAACAAAGACGTAGACTGGCTCCATCCTAGTTCAGTTTCGCCAGGGGCAGGTCATGCCTACTAAACTTGGAGGACTCATTTGAGAAGGTCACTAGAGCCATGGACAAGGACAAAATGGTACATGCCTACCTTGATTTGGCAAAGGCATTTGACACAATACCTCACTTGAGTATTATAGACAAACTCAAAGTTTAGGCATAAATTCCTGTGACACCCAATGGGAAATCAAATTGCTCATAGATAGGACACACAAAGTTAGGAAGGGGGGAATTCTGCCTCCAACAAGAGGCCTGTTACTAGTGGTGTCCCACAGGGCTTGGTACTGGGACCTCTTCTGTTTGGAATGTACTTCTCTGAAGTCAAGGCAAATGGAAAGGGCCTTTGGGTGACCACATTTGCTGACAACTACCAGCTGAGTGCAGTGAATCCCTCAAAGATGTAGATCTCCTCCAGGAAGGTCTGACACAGACAAATAACTGCTGCCAGAACTATGGCCTAAAATTCAGTGCAAAAAATAAATACATAAAAATGCATAATTATACCCTTTGGGAAGAATACCACCTCTGCAGATTATAGTATTGATAACACTCCCCTAAGAGTAGACCTAGTACTAAGGGACTTGGGAACTCAGGTTGACAGTAACTTGAACTCTGATCATCATATGTCTGTGGTAGTGAGAAGATCCTTCTATGTGATGCAACGTGCATGTGAGGGCATGGCATGCAGCTTTATTTATTTGCAGTTTAACCGGGAAAAACCACTGATCAAAAAAGATCCCTTTTTCAGTGGACACCCGGGGAGAAAAGCTCCTTGGTACAATAAAGAGAACAGTCCAATAAAATTATCTATATTGGTAGTATACCATTATCTAACAGTACTGGATGGATTACAAATTTGAAAGAAAGCACACTTAGTAATTTAGTGGCCAGACAATTACTACTGAACAGATTACAACATTTTTTGAGATAATTATTGCATAGAGGATTTATAAAACACGGCATAGAAAGTAGGGAGAGAATGTGTCATTAGAGCTTAGGTATTTAAGGGGGCTGAGTGCTGGATCAGTTCCAGGTAGAAGAACGGTAAGTATGGAGAGAAGTTTTGAAATGGGCAGGATTTTGGATTTTTCTGATAGTTAATGGTAGAGCATTCCAAATCTGGGCTAAAGAGTAAGAGAAGAGAAGTTGGCCAGGTGGCAGATTAGGTTTGTGAACCTGAAAAAGTTGCTGATTCTCAGATATGAGGGGCTATTTGTGAGGCAGAAAGGAAAGATAGGACTAAGGTGGGGCAATCAGAAGGCCTAAAGTTAAGTTTGCGAGCAGTAGTATGTTGCAGATAGTTGATGTAGTTTGGTAGTTCCAGCCATTTTATGGAGTGAAGTGCATACATACATACAAATATTTCAAGCAAGGGCTTTAATGCCCTTTTAGCCTACCAATATCCCAAAACACTTGTTCCCATAGTAAGTGTCCAGGCTGTTCTTAAAAATATCTAAACTAGTACTTGCATTAATGTAATTTGGTAGTCTGTTCCATGCATCAGCTGTTCTGTCAGAGAACCAGTTAGTACACTTCTCATTCCGATAGAATCTTCTACATACTGTAGGTTATCTGATGATTCTCTAGTACTTTTTGATTATTCCAAACATTCCCAGAGGTAGTTGTCTCTGAATGCCCTGTATACCTGAATAATATCTCCTCTTAGATATCTGTAAGAGACACTGTACAAGTTTAGATATTTTAGTCTTTCATAACAACTTAAATTTTCACATCCATGGATGCCCTTGGTATATTTCCGCTGTACACTTTCCAGTTTATTCATGCTTGTTTTCTTATAGGGTTTCCATATTGCTATTCCATACTCAAGTTTGGATCTATTGTAACTAACAATGACTTCATCAGTTTTGATTTCCTAGACTGTATAAATCTTTTTGTACAACCTATAGATGCTATGTGGTTCTATCTCGCCTACATTCCTTACTCACGGGTTCGGAGCCGAGAATCAGCTCCGACTCGGCCAAATTTCTCTAGCACGAAGTCTCTAATTGGCTGGGCTAACCCAGTATCCCAGGATGCACCTCGCCCTAGCCCCAGATCTCGTTTGCCGCTCGTAGAGTTAGGACGTGGTCTCACTTGGCTGTGGCTAAGTATCCTTTTAAAATACTTTTAGTATTTTAGCAGTCTTCCTTTTGACAAAAGCTATTTTGATAGCTAACTTTTGTACCTGAATAGTTGTTGCGTGAGAGTTTGAGTGTGTTTTGTGGTATCCCTACTGTTTTCGCAGGCTAGGCCCATTTAAGTTAGAGGACCTAGTCCTCTCCAGTGTGTTCCCTTGTTGTGTTGTGCTGTTGTGTTTAGTGGTTAACTCCCTTTTAGGAAGCGTTTAAGTTACAGTTTCCTTGTCCATTTAAGTGCTTGTTGGTCTTCCCGCCCTCCTTTTGTGTTTGACTCTGTCGGTTGTGTGTGGCGCGGTTGCTTGCCATGTCAAAAGAACTAAAGGAACATAAACCCTCTGGGTTTAAGAAGTGTACAAAATGTGGCTATAAAATGTCCATTACAGATGGGCACTCTGTCTGTGTTTATTGTCTTGGTGCTATTCACTTGCAAGAGTCCTGCAGTTTCTGTCATGTTTTTAGCCCTAGGGTACTGCAGGAACGTAAAAATAAACTGATTTTGAAGGGTCTGATCAAGCCCTCCTTTGAGGAGGCCTTGGAGTCGTCTCCGCCTTCTAGTACCAAGTCTAAGCCTCCTAAGGCCAAGAAAAGATCTCCGGCTCCATCTGCTTCTTCGGAGTCATTGGAGAAGGTTTGTAAATTGGATACTTCCTCCTCGGCTCCACTGTCCTCGGGGCCGAAGGAGAAGGTCTCAGAAATGGATACTACATCCTTGGCTCCACTGTCCTCGGGGCTGAAGGAGAAGGACTCTGAAATGGATACTACCTCCTCGGCTCCATTGTCCTCAGGGCCGCAGGATGTATCTGTTGTACTGGAGTCGACCTCGGCTCCGATACTTTTGGAACCTCTTCGCAGCAGGTCACCCAGTGTCAGGCATGAGTCTCCAGTCGGGAGATCTAGATCTCCTTCTATTTCTTCCAAATCCTCTAGGCTGTCTGATTTGGATGTGGATAGGGTGGTCCAGAGACTCCTACAGTCGCCGGTGTTAGCAAAACTGTTTTCTGCTCTGACCCAGTTGGCTCCGGAGCCAGTTCCTATCCTTGTGCCGATGATTCCTCCTCCGAACACCCATGTGTCATCGGAGCCAGAGTGCTCTGCTCCGAGTGATGTTCTGGTGTCGGCTCCAATACCCCAGGTGAGTCTATCGGAGCCGGCTTCAGCTCCAACCAGGTCAGCTCCATCCTCTGGTTTTGGCACTCAAGTTTCCTCAGTCGGACCCAAGGGGGATACCTCGGGACTCCTGTCGGTTCCGAGCCTCCCTCTCGGTGCTTGGGGAATCTCGACTCCGGTCGTGGTCTCGAAGACTGGTCGGTCCTCTGACTCGGGGGGGGGGGGACCGGCCTTCGAGGCCATGAGGAGCGCCCTGGCCAGGTCGTCAGGTACATCACCTGGATTGGTCACTCCATCCCCTTACACCCCGGCTAGAGCCTCTGACACACCCCTCTCCATGGACGGTGGAGCCTGAAGGTCTGGGGATACCCCCTTGAGCGGTCCCCTACTTTCTGAGGGCCCCTCAGAGTCGGTGCCTGAGGAGCCTCCCAGTAAGAAGTCGTGCAAGAGGAAGCACATAGACTCCCAGGACGACTCACTCACTTCCGATACCGACCTCAAGGAATCAGAGGAGTCCCCCAAGTCATCCTCCGATGATGTCTCTTTCTCCGACATCCTGGAGATTTTGAGACAGAGAGGCAACTGGCCCTCCAAGACCCCCTCTGAGGAGGAGTCGGTATTCCTCAAGGCCTTCGGAGCTCAACCCTCCGCCTCCTGGGTGTCTCCACCCTTCGAACTCCTGGACTTGATTTGTCGAAGGGTGTGGGAGAACCCTGATTCCGTGGAACCAGTGCTCAGACGTCTCAACAAGTTCCTGTCTGCTTCCCCGGGCAAAGAGTTCCTTACCAAAGGGGTTTCGGTAGATGCCTTGGTGGTGGCGGCAGCCACTCAGCAGGAAGTTGCAGAGGCTTCTTCTTCAGTCCACCCTCCTAACAAGGAGTCCAGGAGTATGGACCGGTATGGGATGCGTACCCTGTCTTCGGTGACCTTTACCTTACGGTCATTGAATTACCTCTGTCATTTCACTCTGCTCCAAAGAGATCTCCTGAAGGAGCTAGGAGATACTCTGACAGGTAACATGCCTGAGGCGGTAGCGCAGATGGTTAACGCCCAGTTGTCTACCCTAGGGTCCATTGTCAAGTCGTCTATGAGGCTCATATCTTATGCAGCCAAAGGGGCGAGTAGGGCAGCTAGCTCAGGCGTAGCTCTCAGAAGGCAAGCCTGGATGCGCCTGTATCATTTTGCGGAGGCCTTTAAGTCTTCCTTCACTGACGCCCCCTTTGATGGGTCCTCTCTCTTCGGACCCAAAGTGAAAGACACCCTCACCAGATGGGAACAGGAGGGAAAGACCCTATCTGCCATAGGGGCCTGTTTTTCTCTCCCTTCTAGACCTTATCTCAAGGCTCAGAGAGGAGGGAAGATGTGGTTCAAAAAGTCTGAGGTCCTTTCCCGCAGCTCAAGATGAGTCCCCCTCCAGAGGCAGGGGGGGGGGAATTATTCCGGAAGACGCCGTCCTAGAGGCAGAGGAGGCCTCCACAACTCGGGAGACCGCGATTCCTTTTGCGGTTCTTCCTTCCAGCATTCCTTAGGTGTTGCCCGACTGTGCTATTCCGGAGCCAGTCGGGGGCCGATCCGGAAGCCGTGCTCCGAATAGTTACCGGAGGTTACACTATTCCCTTTGCGTCGACACCCCTCCAGTCAGAAGGATCCCAGACGTCCCACCCAGCCAATGGGATCAAGCAGCACTAGAAGTTGCAAAGCTGCTAGAAAAAGGAGTCATCCAACCAGTCCCCTCAGACCATGTCGGATTAGGAACTTACTCACGACTCTTTTTGGTGCCGAAAAGGACAGGGGACCTGAGACCCATTCTGGATCTCAGTCAATTGAATCGCTACATTCTGAAGTCCAAGTTCCGAATGGTCACACTTCAGTCCATTTTTCCACTGCTTGAGAAAGGAGTATGGATGTGCTCCATCGATCTCAAGGATGCCTACTACCACATCAAAATGTAGAAGGCATCCAGGAGTCATTTACGCTTCCGGCTAGGAGCCAGTCACTTCCAGTTTCGTGCCCTGCCCTTTGGTCTCACCACAGCCCCAGGGTGTTTACCAAGTGTTTGGCAGTGGTGACAGCTCACCTGAAATGTCTAGGATTCCAGGTGTTTCCGTATCTGGATGACTGGCTTCTCGCCGCCCCCACCAGGCATCTGCTCATTCAAGCCAGGGAAACGACCATCTCACTTTGCCAACGTCTAGGAATTACTTTGTACTGGGAAAAGTCTGCCTTGCAGCCCTCACAGCGTGTTGTTTTTATAGGCGCAGAGCTAGACTCTATTCAAATGCGTGCCTTTCTGCCACAGGACAGGATAAGAGTGTTGCAGTCTCAGATCCATGCACTGTTGCTCCTCAGAAAAGTTGAGGCCAAGGTAGTTCTTCAGCTCTTGGGATCCATGGCCTCCACCATCATGCTGGTACCTCTGGCCAGGTTACACATGCGGATCCTACAGTGGCTCCTGTTGGTTCAGTGGTCCTTTCAAAAGCTTCCTCTTTCCCACTTGATACTTCTCACAGAGCGATGCAAACAGGATCTGTTCTGGTGGCTACGCTCCTCCAATCTGGACAGAGGAAAGAGCTTGGTTCCTATGTCTCCAGTGGTCACAGTGACCACGGACGCCTCCCAGATGGGGTGGGGGGGACATTATCTAGGCAGGACGGTCCAAGGCACCTGGCAAGATTACGAGGTACACTTGCACATCAATGTTCTGGAGATGAGAGCAGTGTTTCTGGCATTGCGAGCACTCCAGGACTCTTTACCTCTGGGAACAATTGCAATTCACTCGGACAACATGTCCGTAGTGTGGTACCTGAACAAGCAGGGGGGGTACCAGATCTTATCCCCTCTGCAGAGAGGCCATGCGAGTGTGGCAGTGGGCAATGTCTTCCCAATGGTTTCTAGTGGCAACGCACATTCCGGGGAAGTCCAACGTGATAGCGGACAGGCGAAACAGAGCTATTCTGATGCCTCACGAGTGGTCCCTGAACAACCGAGTGGCGGTTCAGATCTTCAAAAGGTGGGGTCAGCCTTGCTGCGATCTCTTCGCCAGCCCCCTCAATGCCAAATGCAGCAAGTACTTCACTCTGATCCCCCCACAGGGGGAATCACCCAGGGACGCTCTAGCTCACGATTGGCCCCCCGGTCTGGTCTACGCTTTCCCTCCGTTTCATCCATTTCCAAGAGTGATACAGAAAGCCATATCCTTGTGGAGCAGGATGATCCTTATTGCTCCACACTGGCCTTGACAAGTATGGTTCCCTTTTCTTCAACGGTACGCACTGGACGGTCCATGGACTCTGGACCCAGTGCCGGACGTCCTGATTCACATGTCAGGACAACTTCATCCATCCCTGCGAACTCTCAGGTTGACAGCCTGGCTGCTCCACTTCCGTCGCTAGTCAGGCGACATTCCTTTTCACCTGAAGTGGTGCACATCTTGTCTTCTTCTCATAAGTCTTCCACCCAGAAGATTTATTCCAGCAAATGGAGGAGATTCTCCATTTGGGCTCAGGCCCAAGGTTTGGACCCCTTCACAGCCCCTATTCCGTCGGTCTTAGATTTTTTAGCCATGTTGTTCTGTCAGGGCTCTGCGCCCGCTACCATTAAAGTACAGTTGGCTGCAATTTCCAATTTTCACACATCTTATGAGCCCTCTCTTATGGGCCACAAACTCTGTAAAGCCTTTCTAAAAGGCGCTTGGTTACTTCGTCCCCCAGTTTCTGAACCTGTACTGCCATTGGACTTGAACCTTGTGCTACAAGCTATTATGTCACCACCCTTTGAACCGGCTGCCACTTGCGACTTAAAATTCTTATCTTGGAAGACTGCTTTTCTGATAGCCATTACATCAGCCAGGAGGGTATCAGAACTTCAAGCCTTGTCCATTAAACCTCCGTATTTGATCTCTCATAAGGACAGAGTTTCCCTGAGGCTTAACCCGTCTTTCCTTCCGAAGGTGTCATCCACTGTCAATCTCCATCAATCTATTGAGCTACCAGTGTTTTTTCTGAACTTTTCCAATAAAGCAGAGTTCAGGTTTCATCAGTTGGATGTGCACAGACAACTGAGATTTTATTTACATAGGACTAAGCATGTTAGGAAATCTGATCAACTGTTTGTGTCCTTTTCAGAGAACAGAGCAGGTTGTCGTATTTCCAAGTGCACAATTTCTAAATGGATCAAAGATTGTATTTCATTCATCTACTCATCACCAGACAGAACTTTACCCTTTCCCATCAAGGCTCATTCTACCAGGGCTATGTCTACATCAGTAGCTTTCCATGCTAGGCTTTCCTTGGATGATATTTGTGCTGCGGCCACTTGGGCTTCTTCCCAACACTTTTATTACTCATTACAAGCTGGACATGGCTTCTAGGGGCCGGGCTTCCTTTGGTTCCACAGTTCTCGGGAGTATCTTCTTATGAGCCTCCCAGGATAGAGGTGCTGGGGACGCTGTCCCGTGAGTAAGGAATGTAGGCGAGATAGGACCACATAACATCAGTTAGTTATGTACTCACCATAATGATCAATGTATGTGGTCCATCTCACCTACATTCCTACGTACCCTCCCACCTGCCCCCTTCCTAGAAGATTTGGAAGAATATAGGCACTGTGGACCCTTCAAGGTCAGTGATTTGGTTCCCTTATCTGGCTGGAATTTCTTCTGGTGTTTGAGTATGGGTTATGAGTGTTATGATTGTTATGATTGTTATGATTGCAAACAAGATCTGGGGCTAGGGCGAGGTGCATCCTGGATACCAGGTTAGCCCAGCCAATTAGAGACTTTGTGCTAGAGAAATTTCGCCGAGTCGGAGACTATTCTCGGCTCCGAACCCGTAAGTAAGGAATGTAAGCGAGATGGACCACATACATTGATCGTTATGGTGAGTACATAACTAACTGTTCTATACCTATCATTAACCAATTGGTTGATATGATTAGAAAAACTCATAGCTGAATCTACCCATATACCCAGGTCCTTAAATGAGTCTACAGTTTCAATCACTGTGTGCTGTGTTAAATATTCACCTTTCAATTATGTATCCCAAATTTCATTTGCTTAGTTTTTGATGTATTTATTATTCTCCTGTGCCCAAATGGTCAATTTAGTCGATTTATTTTGCAGACATGTCTTATCTGTAACACATGTAATCAGTTTACCCAATTTCAGGTCATCTGCATGTAGACTGTAGAGCACCTCAGATGAAAAAGTTAGGTCTGAAAGATGCAATCTAAACAAGGAAGGACCTATGACAGAGCCCTGTGGGACACCCTGACTGTAAGCGCAGTACAGTGATGGAAGAAGTTTTTGCAGTTTGTTTTGAATTTTGCAATTTTATTATAAGATGTCTTGAGTTTGGCTGTTAGAGTGGTTTGGAGGTTGGTAAGTAGAGGGGGGTGCCATACATTAGAGAAGGGAGTAGGTAAGTAGAGGCAAGTGATTGTTTGGTAGCTAGGCTAAGGAACTGATTGTGCCTATAGAGCATTCCAAGTGTCTGGTGGGTTTTTGGATGTTCATTTGCAGGTGAATATCAAATTGTAGATGTTAGTCTATTAGTGCTTTAGCTTGGGAGTAGATATTAAACCTGGCTTTGTCCAACAGGGTTGATTTTTTTTGGGGGTGAAATGCATTGTCTTGTATTTATTTGGGTTAAGGGCTAGGTGGTTTTTAAGCATCCAGGATTCAGTGGTGGAGAAGGCTGTTTGAGTTTTGAGTTGAAGTTCAGAAATTGAGTCAGCTGTGCAGGAGATGGTTCAGTCATCTGCATATTGAGTAAGGGCTCCGTTGCTCAAAGATGTGTGGAAGTTATTAATAAAAATATTGAATAAGAGGGGGCCAAGTATGGGGGAACTCCAGTAAAGGTGCAAAGAAAAGAAGAGATAGAGTTTTGCCATTTGACGTCCTGTTGTCTGTATTTTAGCTAGCTTAAGAACCAGTTGAGAGGTGTGGGGAGAGTCCAAAAAGTTGTGATAGTAGCAAAGGTCGGCAAACTGCATCAAATTTATTTATTTGACATTTGTTGACTGGGACAGTCCGACTGGGTTGGGTAACCCATTTTCAGCAGAAGCCCGGGGTGAAAAGCTCCACATTTATACATTTAACCATTGGGTATATAACAAGATAGATTACAGTTTCCAACAAGAAGGTTTTGAGGACTATACAACTAAGTGTAGACATTTAGACGATTGGGTATATGTACAAAGATTACAATTCTCCGACAAGAAGGTTTTAGAGACTTTATACAGTATATGGTAGATACTGTTTTCTCATTATCACAGGCTCCGTTAATGGTATCCAGGAAAGAAATAAGGCCAGTTGTAGTGCTGTGGCCAGGTCTGAACCCATGTTGTGTGGAAGACAGGAGATTGTTCTGAAGTGGATAGAGCATCAGCTGATTGTGAATGCACTTTTCCAAGATCTTAGAGATAGGGGACAGGGTAGCGATAGGTTGAAAGTTGGAGATATTTGTTTTTGCCACCTTTGTGAAGAGGAGGAATGTAGGCTTTCTTCCATAATTTGAGCACATAAGATTCTTGGATGGATTTGCTGATCACAATACTTATAGCGAATGCAGTGGCTTCAGCTGCAATCTTTAGAAATGTTGGGGACAGATTGTCAGGAGCGTTAGAGCAGGGTTTGAGCTTGAGGAGTAGTCTTTTAATAGTTGTGGTAGAAATGGGGATGATAGTGAAATTGGGGGTAGAGTGGGGGTTGAGTTCATGGGGTGGATTTAGTGCTTGTAGAGATGGGGAAGGTAGATGTGGTTATTGGTGAAGCAGTGTCACTTATGTTGTCCTTGCTATGAGGAAAGGTAGCGGTAATGTTGGCTATTGAGTTTATAAAGAATGAGTTAAAGAGAGCGGCAATTTCATGAGAAAGTTTGTCAGGCTGAAGACAAGGATTGTTTTTTTAACCAGGGTTCAGTAGAGATCAGATGGAATTCCAGAATTTTTTGGGTTTGTGTTTATAGTTAGACTGCACTTTTGTGTAGTAAGCTTTTTTGTCCTTATGCTCCAGCTTTTTTACCTAATTATGAGCTGTTTAACATGTGTCAGGCAGTCCTGGTTTTTGTTTGATAATATTTCCAGGTTTTGTCTCTAAGGTGCATCAGAGTTTTAGTGGGCTTTGTTAGCCAAGGAGCATAGTTAGTTTTGATCCATTTCATATAGAGTTGTGCAAGGCTGTTTATTGTGTTCAGGAATGTGGTATTGAAACAGTCTACAACATTGTCAGGTGAGAGAGTTTTTAATATGTGCAAATTAATATTTTTGAGGATATCAGTAAAGATTAGAGGGCTGAAGTCCATTAGGTGCTGATTTTGGAGGGCTGATATAAGTGGGGAGGTGGATGCTCAGTGTGTCTGGAAGAGTACCTGTTTCAGATATTATATTTTATTGGGGTGAGACAAGACTCCAGTCTAGGGTGATCTAAGAAGATCATGGTTCCTCTGTACTCTGCACACATTAGACCAATAATAGAGTACAATTCACCCTTCAGCATGTATCTGACCATGCATTTGTAACAAATGGAGTGGACACAGAGATCCCTCACTAAAAGAATTTGGGGTATAAATCTGTCTTGTGCGAACTTCCTCAAAGCCCTGTTCCTGTACTCAGTCTCCTACAGACTAGTGAGGGGTGAGCTATGCCTAAACTACAAGGCGTTCTCTGATTCAACCCTGATGGATCTGCTACAAATTTACAAACAAACAGCACTAGAATTACCCGCACTCAGGATGTAAACTTCATCTGTGACATAATCAAAACATGTTGGAGGAACAGGTATATGTCTCCGAGAGTACCCCTTCTTTGGAACAGACTCTTCATTCATGTGAAACAGAGATCTTCCCTAAGCCTATTCAGATGCAGTTTGAACCAATGGATGGGAAATTGCAAAGTCACCCCTGGCTTGTTGCATGTGGATCTTATGGACAGAGGCCGTTTGTAGATGCCCTCCGGCACAGGCATATGCCAAAGCTATTCAAGCCCATGGACATTGATAATTGGTGAAAATTGGGGCATGAATGGCTTGGCTCTGTGAGGCTGTAGAGCCATTAGCCTGTTAACCTCGTATGATAGGAAATCATGCTAGAGAAGGTAGCAACACCAATACACTGATGTGAAAATCAGAAATGTCTAACTATTCCCATGGAGGAGGGTTACAAAAGTCTTGAAGTTGATGTGCATGCAGTTTTAGTACTGCAAAATAATGTGTATATTCTTTGTGGAAACTGGAATCTCACTTGGGATGCATCAGCCAGATCAGACTTGAGTACAATTGCTGTTATCGGGTCGTATGATGTCACCAGTTGCTTGGCTTTCATCGTCTCTGACCTTGGACCACATGCATCTGAAGTTCTGTCTTTAGCTTTCAGTTCATGTTTTTGTCTTTGTTTTCATTTGTCTACATTATCCAGTTTTGTAGTTTTGATGTAAAGTACATTATTTAATTGCTTAGTAAGTATCTGGTATATTTGTTTTTAACCACGCTTTTTTGTTTGTTTTAAGGACATTGATTTTTTGGAAAGAAAAGATACAGTTATGAAAACAGTTGTGGATGTTTCAGTAAGTATAATGACTTATTTAATGTCTGTGTTTTCATTTTATTCAGAATTTATCTGGAAGGGTTTATAAGTAAAGGTGTTACACAGGTTGTGTTGGAACAAAGGTGAGATACAAGGAATGATTACACACACACAGTCTCTACTGTTTGACACTCAAAAGGCCAGTTGTTTTTATTTGTTAACTAACTAGGTAACCAGGCCGATCCAAACTACCTTTTTCATCTGTGACACTGACTTCAGTATGGCAAATTATGCTTAACATAGAGTCATGTAACATGAGAAAGTAGCACATGAAATGATGTAGTAATTTACTTTCCTTAAACTTTCAAGAAGACACTGTTGAGTAAACTGCCAAAGTATCTTTGATAGAGTACAACAGTAATGATTAACAAAGAGTTTTTTTCTTTTACATTTCTGTACTTGAAGGCTGCTTTTTTTGCCTGAGGAAATTTGTGCATTTGGCAACCCAGACAATGTAGTCGTTTTTGACGTCTGAGAAAACATGCCAAAAAGAAGTAGCTCCAGGATAGAGCCTTGAGGGACTGTACTGATGACAGTGGAAGAAGAAGAAAGAGGAGTCCTATTCCTCTTATTTGTTGTATATTACCTTGTTTTCAGTTGTGGGCAAAAGTTATTATGGCTTCATGTACTTTTAGATCTCAGGTTGTCCCCCCCTCTTCCACCAAACACATTGTAGCCTTTTGTCTGTGCTCCCTGGTTACTAAGTCTTCACAGCCCTGGATACCTCAGTTCTTCATTTCCAGGTGTAACACATGCCAGGTGACCCCCCCCCCTCCCATTTCTCTGAGAATCAGCCCTGTGGTGTTTTAGTAGCACATGAGGAGCAAAGAATACCATGGGGAGATAAAGGGCATGCTATCAGAACTTTCATTTGTGCTCCAGCCATTCACATTCAGTAGTCTCTAGACAGACCTGTTTTTCACCCCTCACCCCATGTAATCCTATGTTAGGGTGATCTGGAAATGAGATATGGCCTGTGATAACATGCCTGCTCCATATTATAGAGCAGCTACTACTCTTCATGTATCCCACATGCCCAGATTGACAATCTGTCTGAGTCTGTACCTTTACCAAAGCTCAGAGAGAGATCCACCCAGCATGCATTCCTGTTAAGTTAGGCATGCTCATCCTCCTTAATAGTGGTGTCAGATGCTCAGTTTCTACTTCACCTTTGAGTCACCTGTGCTATAGTTAGGGCCTTGTCCCTCTATGCCACTAGGCTGGCTGTAGTCCCCTGAGTTTATTTTTCTGTTATGGTTTAGCCAGATCAGGATATGCTTCTTGGACAGGCTAACCCTCTACCTTGGCAGCATTCATAGACATTTATGAAGTTAAACATACAAGATCTACCATTGACAAAGCTGTACGAAGTTAGGCTATGAACATATTTTCAGTGTCTTCCTGAATAAATTTCACAATGATTCTTTCATTCACCTTTCAGAATATACTTGTGAGGCTTACTGTTCTGTAATTAAGGGCTGTCTTATGGATTAGGACTACAGTAACCTGTTTACAGGTGCTGGTCACCTTTTATTGAAAATGTCAGTAGGGAGAATACTAGGCTGTTTCCGATTTGCAAAGATTGAGCTCCTTGATATTGCATTTGGTCATATGAAACTGGTGTTTCTGACTATTCACTGTCAAAATTGTACAAATCAGTTTTGCGAGTAATAACTTACTCAAATTGAAATGCCGAAAATGTGCACATTGTTGACTCACATCTCCAAACTTGGTAATTGTTGGTATGTCCAATTCAACATAATTGACTTTACCTGGGTGTCCAGAGATGTACTACCAATGTTTTGCAGGGGTCAAGAGCCCTTGCACTCCCCACACCCCCTGCTATTTATATATTCTAACTTCGAGATTGCACTACAGTGAGGAAAAGGGTACTTTTCCCGATCCCCATTGTAGAATGATCCAATTGAAGCAGCGACGCGCAAAACCGCAAATGAAAGTTACGTGTCAACAATTTTGGAGGTGATGAGATGTCTACTTGCAATTTTGAACTTTTGCACCTTAACCCTCAACTTTATAAACAATGGTAAGGTGACTTGGATGTGGTTATAGAAAACCATATTTCACCTGTCCTTATAAGTTTCACCTGAAATTACACTTTTCTTCTAATTGATTCAGTAAGTTATTTTTTGAAAGTGTTAAACTTTACATAATTTTGGTTGTGTAGATGCTTAGTGCACTTCTCTGATTTTATAATATGTTGATTTTGTTACGCCATCATTTCGGTTTTAAGCAGATTTTCCAGTGTATTTTGCCTCACAGGGATGATTTTATAATGTGTAGGCTGGGGCTATTACATAATCCCAATTTATTACCACAAGTTGATTTGATCAGGTCATCATAACTGCTGTTTTGGAATTTTTTTTTTTCATTTATTAATTTGGTTACTAAGAGAAATGTTGCGTCATTGTGATGTGTGAGGAGGGGTGGGGCAGTGTTTGGCTTGGCACCGGCACAGATA
>NC_056737.1:1516322146-1516324646 GCF_019279795.1 Protopterus annectens | reverse complement strand
TTCCAGCAGACAAAGTAGAAAAAAAGAGACAAGGGACAGGTGAAAGGGAAGAAATCAAAACTGAACGTGGAAGGATTGAAGAACATTACTGTAAGGAAAAAAGAAGAGAAAGACAGATGTTGACTACATGGCTCAAGCTGTGGATTTACAGTATCAACTGGATGAGAATTTAATACACAGTGAAAACAGTGGGATTAATAAGTCTAATGGTGATGAAGATCTAACAATTGATAGAGCAGATGTTACTGCATTAGAAGCTGAAGATTCTTCACAGCTGGCCAGCAATGAATTTCTTGTAATTGGAGATTCGGTTATTAGAAGAACTGATACTTATATTTGCAGAGAAGATAATGAACATCGAATAGTGTTATGCTTGCCAGGAGCAAAAATAGAAGATGTGAAACAAGTCTTGGAACGCCTTAATGTAAAGAAGCACGGATCCGTTTTCATTCGTGTTGGTACAAATGATGTCATCTACAAGGATTCTCTGACTGTGTTAGTAGGGAACTGACAGCCCACTTTGATATAGTATAGCTTGTACTGGTGTTAGGACGTTTTTTTTATAAATCACCTATAGAAAACATAGTCAGGCCACTGTGAATGGAAAGGTTTTTTAGATAAATACCTACATGGAAAAAATGTCCTGTTTTGAAAAATGGAAATGTATAGAGCATCCAAGCCTAGTTTTGAGCACACGTGTTCAGACAAGATGGCATACATGTGTCAAGATCAGGGAAGAGAATTTTTGCAGCAGATGTTTTACAATTTTAACACTAGGCAGAATTTTTGCCAGGTTGAATATTTAGCAGTTCACAGACAGCAACATTTTATACATCTGATGGTTGTTAATGATAGAAACATTAATAAAGTTTTTTATTAGAACATTTGCTATGTTCTCACAAGACTGATGTTGTTATTGTTTGTGAAACATTGTTAAAGAAGAATGACTGGAAACCAGTTTTGTCAGGGGTATAAGTGTTTTTACTGTAACAGACATTCTAACCAAAAATCAGGTCGTGGTGTTATGATAGGGATTCAAGATAATTATGAGACCTGTGATTATTACATGTTCAGTGATAACACCAATGCTTTAGACTGTGTAACTGTGACAATAAAGACAACCCTGGAACATATTACAATTGTTGGAGTGTATAGACCACCAATGTCAAATGCAGATGACCTAGAAGAATTCATACATTTCTTGCATGAAACACAGGAAGGAAGAATAATATTAACTGGGGACTTAAATTTACCAGAAACAGACTGGAATAATATTGATTCAACAGTGTTAGTAAGGAAATTATTCACAGCATATATTCAGGAGCAACTATTGCTTCAGATTCAAAAGAAATCTACCAGGGGCCGGAACATACTAGACTAGACCTATTTTGTGTTCCTAAAGAAATTACTGTTATTTCAAGTCAAGTTTTACCGCCATTGATGTGCAGTGATTATGGGGTTATAAAGGTTAATTTGTTGCTAGAAAATTCTGCCAAACTGAAATCTAAACCAATACACAAAAGGTTAATTACAGATTATATGGAAGTGAAACAGACACTATTCAAGACTAACTGGAATGAGGTGTTCAGTGGAAAAACTGCAGATGGAATGTGGTAAGTTTTGAAAGAGAAATTGTTTGACTACAAAGAATCAAAAGAATGTTTAACATCAGGTTCTAGGCATACAACATCAGGGGAATACATTTCCATAAGAACAAGATATCTGATTAAGTTGAGAGACAAAAAATATAAGAAATGGAAGAGAGGTCAAAGTACAACTTTGAAAATTGAAATAAACAAGCTGGACAAACAGATTAAGCATAGTGTGAGACAAGATCAAGACAAAGTTGAAGAAAATATATGTAAAGTTATTCAGCATCATAGGAAACCTTTTTATAGATGCATAAGATGTGGAAGGAGTAAAGACAAATTGATAAACTGTGCGCAGTTTCTAACATTTATTCTCAGACACCACATATTATAGATATATTTATAAAGTTTTATGCAAAATAGTTTGGCTCCACAAAAGGGGTTAATAAGTTGTCCTAGTAACATCCAGGTAACCCCCGATACTTGAATCAAATTAGATTATATTGAAAAAGAACTGCGCAAACTGGATCCAAACAAAGCACAGGGAGGAGATCGAATTAGCAACAATGACCTGTGAACTCTCCAGCAATAATGTACAGTACCATTATTATCTATTATTCACTAGGTCGTATAAATATGGGTAGATTCCTCAAGATTGGAAACATGCACTTATTAAACCTGTCTTCAAGGAAAGTGGAGTAGGACCAATAAAGCCAAACCCCACTAGCTGTGGATATGCATATTTCGGCCTTGTTATGACCTCGTCAGCACAGCACAAGCAGAGTGTTTGACTAAGCATAAGAAACGCAGGGCTGTTATACCCAACTGATGTCCATTAAAATAACGAAACAAGTCATGGACATTCAGAATCGCCAGTTAGCTGAAACACCTGATGTTCATAAGGGTCATTT
>NC_056737.1:1516289646-1516317146 GCF_019279795.1 Protopterus annectens | reverse complement strand
GCTTGGTGTTTTAATTATGAACTTGCCCTCAACACCAAGAAATGTATCATAGTTTCCTTTGGAAAATCTAGCATCACTACTGTTTACCACATATATAACATTCCACTTAAGTTTGACACTCATCAGGGTATGTGATACACATGTTGATAGCACTGTCTTTTGACCACCACATCTGTGTTGTGGTTAGAAAATCCTTCTTTCTTGTACAGTGTTATCTTTTATTGTATATCTTCAAAGAATTGATAGTCTTAACCTATTCACCCTTTATTAGGCCCATGATTGAAAATAATGCAACTTTTGGCATGTACCTCACTATGTGCCTGAACTACCTTTCCTCACCAAAGGATCTCCGGTCTCACTACCCTTTGCTCTTCATAAAGTATAAAGATCCTTTCCTTCTATTCATTGGTGTACAGACTCCTGATGATTGCTTCTTAGCCTTCCATGCTATCTGATCAGCACTCTTCGAACGCCTTCACCTAAGTAGGAAAGGTAAAGGTAGTGCAAGCACTTACCCTTGAGACATAAACCTGTACTACCACATCAACACCAGATGGTGTGGCAATAGCTCACTTAGCTTCTCCCCATTTATGAAATAGGCTGCCCTTACCTTTCAAGCAGAGTACTTCCCTAGCAACTTTTGAAACAGTCTGGATGACTGAATGGGTGATTGCACATTTTCACTGAGGATATGTGGAGAAGGTCTGCTTAATGAAAAACATTTTTAGTCTCCCACCAGTATTGTGTGATGTGGCTGAGCTTCTTGATTGGCCCCATAAATATATGCTTAGTAAGCACCTGTGACCCTATCAATCTTGGTTTACCAACTTTGATACCTTCTCAATCCCCATTGATGAGTTGGCAAAATCTGGCCATCTACCATCTTTATCTTAAATTCTATTCATATCTTGTCCATCTTCTCCCTCCTACACTGCCATTCTAAGATTTGTTTTCCTTTAGGCTTTATCCTCCATTGTGATCATCTTTTGATGGATATGTTCCAATTGTCCTTCCGAACTGTCTTATTTATGAGCTTCAGCTGTTTGCTTCTGTATAGACATCATGGTGAGCTGTTGGGTATGCAGAAATTTGGAATAATCAACTTCAAACAATTCCAGTCTCTCTGTATCCTTTCAACACTCCACATCTACACTACAAACCAAACTTCACTTCTTCCAAATTTGTCATTATTTCCTTGACGTTCAGTTGTATCTTTTTCTTTTGTTTGCCGTCAGTGGAACACCGCTGACATGGCTGACCTTCTGCTCAATTAGCATGTCCATGGATTTCTTCTTCTACATTTGCTATTTCATCTAATTTCAATTTTTTCATGTGACGTCTCAGTGCTGTATTCTTCCCAGCCTTACTCACTGTCACTCATTTTTGTATTTACAGCCAATTTTTGGGGGGATTAACTTAATGGCAAAGAGAAAAAAAGTTAAACATGTGACCTTGTCAAGTGCTGCAAGACTTCCCCCATATTGGGTTTTGAAGCTCCTGAACCAGTCCATTAAACTGCAGTTTAATGTGTGGCAACAGAAAGCAAGGGGAAGTTTTTCACAACATAAATGTGCACTGGATGCTCATGGCTTCCTGAACCAAGTGTCTGAATATAGTAAGACTGACCATTTTTTTTTAACTTGTTAGTACCAAGGAAGTGAGGAAGAAGAAAACTGGTATTCAGATCATTCTGTAGACTACGCTTTTCAACCGTATTCTCCTGGGCAAATCTCTTTGGATGAAGAGGACTCCCAGTCTCAAAAATCCCTATTGAGGAAGCTTCCTATGGGGAGACCATCCAGAACACAAGAAACATTTTGAATAGCAATCCACTTAGATCTCTGCCATTTAGAAGACATTACATCCTCTTGGAAATGAGTAGTCCTGCACCCTCTCCAGTCTCTCCTTCTCCAGAAGCTTTTTAAGACACTTACCAGTCCACATTTTCAGTGCCTGACTCTAAATTACCAATCCCTGAAAGACCAGACAGGTTTCACAAGGTGGCTGATGACCTAAAATTCTTATACAAGACCCCTGTCATTGACCACTCTGCAAGTATTTGTTGCTTCAGATAAGCCCTCTAAGCTCTTATCCTGTTCTAATGCCCTACCTACAGACAAAGAGAGCAGGGCTATGAATAGATGGAGAAGGAAGATATGCACCACTTCTACCTTGCTTTCCAGGCAGTTAACTACCAGACTCAAATGATTAAGTGCATAACTTTGTCCAAAGATTGAAGAAAAGAAATCATGCTAGACCCTTCAACTACTGAATCAAGGGAACAAATGCAGAGTTTACTTTCTCAGGCCATTCAAATAGACAGGTATGATATTTAGGTACGGTTATGTTGTAGATGCTTCCTCTAGGGTAGCAGCTACCGGGTCTGTTATACGCAGATATGCATGGCTTCATTGCCACCCTATCCCTGAGGATTTCAAATGAGAACTTTTAGACTCCCCCTTGGACAATGACCTACAGTTTTGTCCTCAAGCTGACAGTCTGTTCAAAATTCTCCAAGACCAAAGTAAGACAATGGAAGACTGCAAGCAGATTCTAGTCTCCTCAGTTGTCCGATACCTGTTGTGTTTGCAGTTTACCTTAAATGAAGACAAGACACTTCTTCCTCTCTTTCAGTGGTATTTATTACACACGTGTGGGAGCCTACTGGAAAGTACCAGGGAGACTCCCTGAACAAAAGGAATGCATAAGCTTATATGCTGGTGATATTGCTGACAGTACAAAAATATAAACTAGACCAATTAAAATAATACAAAAGACAATTAACCAATCAGTCGTTTACCCGTAGGCTTGAAGCAGTTCACATTACTACATCTCTAGGCAGAGAAAAAAAATCTGATACAATTCCATATAAGGCACATTTCCTGCTATCAGACAGGCTCTTGTTTTTCAGTACTTTTCCACTATTCACAGTTTACTTAATAGTTCATAGTACAGAGTTCAAATCAATACATACAGGTTCTAACATACTCAATCTCCTTTGAACACATGCTTTGACCATTCATATTCTACAATCCCCCATTTGATGCTGTGTAAGCATCACCATTTAGTCTATCGTACATTTGCCTGAAGTCTAACATAACCATGTGGCTAGTTCCTTCAACATTGTCACATATTTTTATTTCATCATCCATAACTTTAGGCATATAAAACTTTGGCACCTTTTTAGTAGTCTTGAAAGACATTAATTTCAAAATCAATGCTTTGATTAAAAACACAACAAGAAAAGCAATAAGCGCTAATACTGCGATTTAATAGGATTAACTTTAAAAGTCCACCTCCCCAACCTGAGAACAGGTTAATTAGCTATGCACACGTTGAGTCATCGGCCACCTTGGCCTTAGAGAGTTCGGAGTCTCTCTGAATGAGTTCGAGATGACTTTCAATTTCGTGCTGATTGTCCGGAATAAACGTACAGCACTCCTCCTGGATTAAAGCGCAAGTTCTGCCTTTCGCCGCTAGGGTGAAATCGAGAGCCATATGGGTTTGGAGGACTACAGCTCTCATGGCAGTCAGTTCATCAGTCACTAGTTCTAAGGCAGAAAATGTGGCATTGCTTAATACTTCAAGCAATTTAGACAGTTTTCTCAGTTCCCAGATTGATTTTGCTGCTTCGTATGCTGTGATTATGCCAGCCCATGATATGACGTCATCACCCAAGTCCATATGAGATAGTCCTTTGGTGCCAGCATGAGCTAAGTCATGATGATAAATACATGATGCATCAATCTGGCCTAAGGGATTGGTAGGTTTTTAACTTCTCGCACTTTCCAAATTTTCCCTTGGGGTAAGGCAGATGTATGTCGGATGGCAGGGACTAGATAATCTAAGAAACAACTACCAGACCAGTTCTTCGGTAGCCATTTATAGGCCCTACTTCCGCATATAAAATAACAGTCTTGTACCAGAGTGGTAACATTTGAAGAATGGTCACTGCCCGTGGTTATGCCATGGAATATGGCAAGAAATACGATATTACGATAACCAAATAATGAGGCATTTCTCTATATCAGCTGAATGGCGTGAAATGAAACTCGACAGCCCGAGGCTAAGCGTTTTCCTTCTGTATAATTGCACTGGTATTCGATTGTCGTATTGCAGATACTTTGTCCCATTTTTCGAGTCCAGTGATGTTGACTTGAGTAATTCCGTCGGAAACACAGAGTGCCATTGCGACGGAGAGAAAGTTGTAATGTTAGCAATGTTGTCAAGTAGACTTGTCCATGTATCAATGATACTTAGTGGAGCCGCAGCCAATGATAATCCCCCATGTACGGAGGGAATAGAAGTGCAGATCCAGCAGTTAGAGAAGTTGAATGTAGAAGCATAAACATATTTGATGGCTTGATAGGTGTTGAAAGGTGGATGCCAAATGGCTTGTTTGGTGTGATGTGTCGATGGAGCAGGAAATAAAAATGACCACAGCAAAAATAACAGTACAGCGAGAATGATCACCAAAATGATTGTCCAGTGTTAGTGTGGAAATGGTGGTTGAGTTTGTGTAGTGTCAGAAGTTTGGAGTTTTCCAAAAGGGTAAATATTAGGCATTGTCAGGTACTGGAACAGTTCTACTGTGAGTACGTGTAGCAATGAGAGGAGAATCTGGAGTTGAAAAAAGTAAAGGATGTTGATCTTCAGACGGCACAACTTTTTTGATGTGTGAAATGTGGATTCAAGTTGTAGATCCCTGCAGTCGCACAGTAGATGACGTAGTTAGAAGAACCAGGAAGGACCCCTTCCAGCGCAGCTGGAGCGCTGTTTTTCTAGAGAAGGATTCAACGTAGACCCAATCTCCTGGTTGCAAAGTGGATGCTAGAAAAGGATCAGGAAGATGTTGAGCAATTTCTACTTGTCGGTGGTGAAACTGTAAGAAAGAAACAAGAGATTTGCAATACAAAAGAACGTCATTATCAAATGCATCATATTCACAAAAAGGTGGTGGTGGTATCATGGGCATATGCAAAGGGCGACCCATGAGGATTTCATGTGGAGAAAGACCCTTAGGATGCGGTTGTGACTGCATAGAAAGTAAAGCTAGTGGTAAGGCCTGTACCCAAGTTAGGCCTGTTTCTGAAGTGACTTTAGCAAGTCTGGTTTTCAAAGTCTGGTTCATACATTCAATACTATCTGATGCCTGTGGTCTGTATGGACAATGAAATTTCATAGTAATGCCTAACATGGTACACAATGAATCAACTAACTTAGGAGTAAAATGTGTCCTTCAGTCAGAATATATTTGACAAGGAGCACCAAAATGAGGTATTAATTCATAACACAACTTTTTTGCAACTGAAATTGCATTATTCTTAGCACATGGGTAGGCTTCTAACCATCTCGAAAAAATATCAACAATAGTCAAAACATATCTAAAATGAGCACAAGGTGGAAGTTCAATAAAGTTCCATTGTAAGGCACAAAACGGTCCCATTAGTTTTGGCACAGGTTGAGCGGGAGCCAGAGTGCCCTTTGAAATGTTATGCTGTAAACAAATGGAGCACGTGCTCAAAAAATGTTGCACAGAAAGTCCTGGGGCAAATCAATCCTTCTGGATTTGTTTAATCAATGCTTGTACCCCGACATGAGCTGGCAAATGGTACGCTTTTATAAGAGAATTTAACATGGATGTGGGGCAAATTAATCTGCCATCCGGGTGCTGCCAAAATGAATCAGAGCGTTGAAAATAATTATGGGCCAGCCATGTTTTTCTTTCTGATTCTGATGCTTCAGTTTGTAAAGCTTTCAATACAGTAGTGTCAAAAGTAAGTGTTTGTAAAAATGCAAAAATTTTCCCTGAACAGTATTCAAAAGAGCAGCCTGCTTGGCAGCCCAGTCAGCTAAATTATTTCCCTTAGCTACTAGGGAGTCGTTAGACTGGTGAGCTGCACACTTGACAACAGCAATTTTGGAAGGTAATAATAAGTTCTGCAAGAGGTGATCAATATACAGGTATTTTTTTATTGGTGCCCCAGAGGATGTCAAAAAAACCCTTTCCTTCCATAGGGTACCAAAATCATGAACAACACCATGGGCATAACGTGAGTCAGTATATGAGTCAGTATAAATAGTAACAGATTTGTCTTTGACCATTTTACATGCATGTGAAAGTGCCACTAATTCCATGGCTTGTGCGGAAGTGCCAGGCGGTAATTGTCCAGTTTGCAAAGTCTGAGATGGTGAGCAGACTGACCATGCAGCCTGAAGTTTGTCAAAATTGTTTCGTAAACAGGATCTATCCACAAAAAGAACTAAATCAGGATTAAGCAAAGGAATGTCTTGCAAATCTAATCTAGGAGACAGAACAGTGTTCACTACAAGCACGCAGTCATGTGGTTCACCCTCGTTACTAGTTGGAATTAATGAATCAGGGTTTAGTGGTGGGCAATTAATGAAGCAGGGTTTAGTGGTGGGCAATGTGTAATTTGAATAGCGGGATTACTTAATAAACTTAACTCATATTTAGTGAGGCGAGCATTAGAAAGATATTGAGTCTTTGTTTTTAAAAGTAATGCTTGTACCGTATCAGGTACCGCTAATATAGTGTCATGCCCTAATGTCAATGGTGCTGCCATATCTATCAAAACAGCAGCGGCTGCTACTGCACGTAAACAGGATGGGTAGCCAGAAGCAACAGGGTCTAACTGAGTACTGTAATATGGTATAGGTTGATAGCCTCCTGTGCGCACTTGCACTAGCAGACTCGGGGCTGTTTTATTTCTTTTGCAACAGAAGAAAACAAAGGGTTTAGAGTAATCTGGGAGCCCCAGGCAGGTGGGTTAATCAATGCCGTTTTAATAGCCTGAAAGGCGGTTTCATGTTCAGGGGACCAAGGCAGAAGGTCTGTGACCTCCTTTTTTTAAAAGCTGTAACAGAGGGGCCGAAATTTCTGAAAAATTGGATACCCACTGTCTACTATAACCTGCTAAGCTGAGGAATCCCCTGAGTTGTCTCCGAGTTACAGGGCGGGTAGCAGTCTGAATGGAGGTGATTCTGCTTGGAAGTATTTGATGTGAACCTGTGGAAATGATATGTCCCAGGTATTGTACGTTTTCTTGAGAAAACTGCAATTTAGATTTATTTACCTTAAAACCTCGTTCAGCTAAAAATCTTAAAACTAGAAGTGAGTCCTCTGTACAAAACTGGGTATTTTGTGAAGCAAGAAGAATATCATCTACATACTGCACTAATACTGAACATGGTGGTAATTGTAAATCCTGCAGTTGTCTATGCATCTCTCTGGAAAACAAGGTTGGAGATTCTACATACCTTTGAGGTAGTCTGGTCCAAGTGTACTGTTGGCCCTTATAAGTGAATGCAAACAAATACTGACTATCCGCATGTACTGGGATAGAGAAGAAAACTGATGAAATATCTATAACCGTAAAACAACGTGCTGTAGGTGGGATACAGCTCAAAATCTTAGCTGGGTTTGGTACGATTGGGAAAACAGGCAAGACAGCTTTATTGACTTTTCGCAAGTCTTGCACAAATCTGTAAGCTTGTTTAACGGGTTTCTTTAGTGGTAGAATTGGGGTATTATATGGGCTTGTTGTAGGTACTATAATTCCTTGTTGCACCAGGGCAGAAATGACTGGGGCAATACCAGATGTGGCCTCTACCGTCAAAGAGTACTGTGGTACCTGAGGTAACTTTGCTCCAGGTTTTAAGGTTATTTTAACAGGAGTGGCTGAAATTAGAAATCCAACATCATTATCATGAGTGGTCCATAGATGAGAGGGTAATGAGGTTAAATGCTTATTCTTATCAAGGTCAGACTGCATACACATTGCTTGCAGAGTGACGTTTTCATCTAAAGTAGCCAAAATATGATCTTGTTTGTCTGAAGGTACTTTGTAAATATACTCCTTCAGCGGTACAGAAGATAGTTTCTCCCATCTTACAGAGCAAATCTCTTCCCAATAAATTTAAAGGTGCTTAGAGTCCTACTAAAAATGCATGATTGTCTTGCAACGGTCCCAAAGTCACTGGGACTGGGATGGTTTCAGAATATTCAATAGGAATACCAGATACACCTACCCCTCTGGTTATGTTATTGGAGAGGGGCATATTTATTGCTGCTTCACCGGCTAACCTAGATTTGGATGCTCCAGTATCAATCAAGAAGGGGTACGGTTTGTTTTTGACAAGTAACATAACTTGTGTTCCATCTTGATCCACAGGTATGAAAGGGCACAACTGCTGTTGTCCTTGCTCAGGGAACCTTCATTGTGATGAGTGCCGATTGGATGGAGTCCAATTAGAATTCCACTGAGGTGATGTATCAGTGGGTGGGGCAGGTTGCTCAGCCAGATATGGACATTCATTTCGCCAGTGGCCTACTTGGCCACAATTAAAATACTCCATTTGATTTTGGGGTGTGGCTGATCGATCTTCCTGCCAGTTTTGTCTATTATGGTTTCCAGCCCCTTGGCGTCCACCTCTCCCTCGTCCCCATCCACATCCTCCCCGTTCATGCTGCCCGAAGGCAGTGCACATCTGAATCTGCACCTTAACCAATTTCTCTTGCAAGTCCTTTTTTCCTGTGTTAAGTGGTCGGAGAGGTATTGCACTTGTGTAACTAATTTGTGCAATCCAAGACTAGGCCAGTTTAAACACACTTCTTTTAGCTTGTCTCGTACTTGTGGGTGTAACCCATCTATGAAAGCAGCCGACAATCCACTTTGTGCCGGCCCTTCTGTGGGTTCGGGGTACCCAGAATAAGCCTCGAAGGCTTCAGTGAGACTATTTAAATACTCGTCCACGGGTTTGTCGTCTTTTTGAAGTACTGACTTGATTTTGGACCAGTTGGCTGTGGGTGGAACTATTATTGTGATAACATCTACTAAACGCTGTCTAACCGCTTCGAACCCATTATCTCCATGTGAGTCATGTTTCTGAATTGGAGTAGGGACATTGGCATGGTCCCAAATCCATTTCATCAGATCAGCCGGTATGGCGTACTGAAGAACTGCCTTAACTTCTTCTATCGTAGGATTTTGTAAACAAATATGTCCTGCCAGCATATGCTGGAATTTAGCTGGACTACTATGAATGGGCAGTAACGATTTAGTAATGGCTTGAAAATCGACCGCCGACCATGCCCTAGGTACAACAACGGTCGGTGGTTCCTGTGTACTTCTAGCATGAGCCGGGTTAGGTACCTCCCTCAAAGGTAACAATCTGTCGTCGTCTGGCGACTCCGACCCTGAATCTGGATTAAATTTGTCTGGTCCAAAATACCCATCCCCACTGTCAATTATAACAGGGAACTGACCAAAAAGCCTTCGTTGGTGTAAATGTCATTTTCCTTTACCTTTATACTACGGTTTAGCTTTAAAATACATTACAGCTTTTGCTTCTTTGAGTCTTACACCGAGTTTTTAGTCCCTTTTTTCTATCGCTTGTGTCTGGATCTGAGTCACTAGAGAGACTATCCACTGCATGTTCTGTTTTTTAGGGGTGGGGTATTTAGTGGTGGAATCTGGCTGCTGTGCTTCTGCTCCTTGTTGAGCGAGGGGGGGCTGATACTGTGGGGGTGCAACTGGTGGTGCAGTTGGTGGTGGGGGGAGCCAAGCATTATCGTCTTCCGACGATTCAGTTATCCGTAATTTAGCTAATTCCTTCACAGGATAAAGCCCCTTAAAGGGTGGGTCCTTCAAACATTTACCATTTACTATATCTAAATTATTAGCAGTTTGTTGTAATTCTTTCAGTTGCTCTTTTAATTTCTGCTGATTATCCTTTAAACTACTAATAACCGAATCCTTTTCTTTTTCTTTTGCCTCTGTCATCCAGTCATTAAATGCTGCCCAGCACAACCCTGGTAGTCTTCTCCCTTTTCTTCTTAATTTCCCTTGGAGATTAAGCAAAATATTTTTATTAAAACTACCATTCTCTGGAAAGGCGAGTTTACCATCGTCCTCAGTGAGGGCGACCCACTGACTTTTATAACCATACAACTGTCCCGGGACACACGAAAAAACATATAACCAGCTGGTGTACCTCTTTCTGGCTCTTTTATGGTTCCCACACTCACTCTCATTTTCACATGATAAGCTATTCTGTATTTTACACAGGTAGCTATGACGTTTCTTAAACGTTGCTTTTCTCACTCTCTTATCTCCTTTCACTCTTATGTCGCCAGTGTTTCGTTTTATCCCACTCTCATACTGCACAATCAGTAGCAAAGAGAAAAGAAAAAAATACATGCCACTTACCTCAAACAACTGAATGAGAGGAATTATTACATTTTTATAAAATTATCAATACCAAATTTGTGAAGCAGATAAGTACAGGAAATGAAAGATACACTGCCAGAACAGAAAATTCTGTCCTGGGCCCTTTTACTAGCAGTACTTCATTCAATCCCCAACTACCGCAGCCGTTGTCAATTCAGATCCGAGTAAACGGCACCAATTGTTGTGTTTACATTTTACCTTAAATGAAGACAAGACACTTCTTCCTCTCTTTCAGTGGTATTTATTACACACGTGTGGGAGCCTACTGGAAAGTACCAGGGAGACTCCCTGAACAAAGGAATGCATAAGCTTATATGCTGGTGATATTGCTGACAGTACAAAAATATAAACTAGACCAATTAAAATAATACAAAAGACAATTAACCAGTCAGTGGTTTACCAGTAGGCTTGAAGCAGTTCACATTGCTACATCTCTAGGCAGAGAAAGAAAATCTGATACAATTCCATATAAGGCACATTTCCTGCTATCAGGCAGGCTCTTGTTTTTCAGTACTTTTCCACTATTCACAGTTTACTTAATAGTTCATAGTACAGAGTTCAAATCAGTACATACAGGTTCTAACATACTCAATCTCCTTTGAACACATGCTTTGACCATTCATATTCTACAATCCCCCATTTGATGCTGTGTAAGCATCACCATTTAGTCTATCATACATTTGCCTTAAGTCTAACATAACCATGTGGCTAGTTCATTCAACATTGTCACATATTTTTATTTCATCATCCATAACTGTAGGCATATAAAACTTTGGCACCTTTTTAGTAGTCTTGAAAGACATTAATTTCAAAATCAATGCTTTGATTAAAAACACAACAAGAAAAGCAATAAGAGCTAATACTGCAATTAATAGGATTAACTTTAAAAGTCCACCTCCCCAACCTGAGAACAGGTTAATTAGCCATGCACATGTTGAGTCATCGGCCACCTTGGCCTTAGAGAGTTCGGAGTCTCTCTGAATGAGTTCGAGATGACTTTCAATTTCGTGCTAATTGTCAGGAATAAACGTACAGCACTCCTCCTGGATTAAAGTGCAAGTTCCGCCTTTTGCCGCTAGGGTGAAATCGAGAGCCATACGGTTTTGGAGGACTACAGCTCTCATGGCAGTCATTTCATCAGTCACTAGTTCTAAGGCAGAAAATGTGGCATTGCTTAATACTTCAAGCAATTTAGACAGTTTTCTCAGTTCCAAGATTGATTTTGCTGCTCCCTATGCTGTGATTATACCAGCCCATGATATGATGTCATCACCCAAGTCCATATGAGATAGTCCTTTGGTGCCAGCATGAGCTAAGTCATGATGATAAATACATGATGCATCAATTTGGCCTAACGGATTGGTAGGTTTTTAACCTCTCGCACATTCTGAATTTTCCCATAGGAACTACCCATCTAAATCTACATCCTTCCTGAAAAGGGATCCTAGGGCAACTCCTGAAACAAGGAAAAACCCTAAGAAAAGGTACTTTTACAGACTTCAAAGAGAAACTCCATCTGGGAGGCCACCCTTTGGACATAAAAATCTGTGACTACCTTTGCAGCATCCCTGCCCTCAGCCCCATAACTCCTATTTCCTAAAGACTCAGTCTTCTTGGCCTGGTGGGAGGCTATACCCACAGACATATGGGTTCTGTCCATCATCAAGAATAGTTTTGCTATGTACCGGGAAAAAATCCCCCCCTCTGAAAGGTATGCCACATCCTCTTCACAACCAACTCTCTTCTCGCCCCATTATTCAGGACCTCCTAAATCAGGTCATCATCAAACAAATCCCAAAGGACTTCATAGGAAAAGTATTCTACTTCGGAATATTTCTTTGGCTAAGGAAAGAAGGGTAATAGAGACCCATTCGAGACGTTTTTCTTTTTTTGAAAATACCAACTTTCAAAATGCTCTTGTCTTACCACTTTCATGCCTTTCATTCTCCCCAGGCTTTTCTAGTGTCCCTAGATTTGAAGGATGCTTACTTGCAAATACCCACTTGTCCTTCTTGCAGAAAATTCCTCAGGTTTTTGCTCTGATTCCTCACATTTTCAATTTACTGCCCTGCCTATTGGTCTTTCCAGATCACCAAGGTTTTTCACAGTGTCTAGCTCCAGTGGTGGCATTTTGCTGCACTCTGGGGAATTTCATATTTTCCCCTACCTAGACAACCTGTTGAACCAAGCTCTCTCTCTGTCTCCATGAGTCCTTCTTTAGCATCTACAGTTCACCTTACTACAACTATCTGGTTTGGGTTTCAAAATAAACTGCAAAAAATCTCACATGATTCCTACACGCAACCTGCATTTCTTGGAATGCAAACTAGACATAAAGAAAATGCACGCCTTCCTCCTCGAGAAGAAATTTCACAGCCTGTCCAAATTTTCCCTTACTCTGCTTGACCTTATGGATGATAGGATTTTAATCCCTCAAAGACACCTTTTCTGTGAAGAGGTTGTACTACAAGACGTCAGGAGACCTACTGCTAGAAAATCTTACACATCTAAATAGAATTTTCTTTTGGCACTGCAAACATACTCAGGACCCACTTTGCAGTACCTTTGTGAACTACTTCATTCAGGTTTAGCTTACTCATCTGTAAAAGCTCACTTGTCAGCCATCAGACATACCTGCCTTTTAACCCTTTGCGTATGGCTAGAGTGGAAATTGAGGTTTTCCTCAGGTGAGTTGTGCATCGTAACCCACCAAAGAAACCCATCTCTCCCCTTAGGGATCTCAGTTTTGTGCTGGAAAAGCTTTCTTTGCCTCCTTTTGAACCATCTTCTTCTGTTCCTTAAATGTTTGCACTTGAAAAATTGTCTTGCTGTTGGCTGTCACTTCTGCTGGGGGAGTTTCTGAGTTACAAGTTCACATGTCCATTCCTCCTCTTCTTAGTTTCCACAAGGACAGGGTCACTCTTGGGGCTAATCCATCCATCATGGCTAAGGTAGTGAATGAGATCCCTGTCAATAAGGCTATTCACCTACCACTTTCTTTCCCAATCCCAGTATGAGAGAGGAAGAATCTTGCATTCTCTGAGCATTCACAAACAATTGAGACTTTATGTGGACAAAACTCTAAATCCTTCATGAAGACTGACCAGGTGTTTGTATCTTTTATCACCCCTAAGTTGGGCTTCAAACAAATGTTGCATCTTGGTAGTTTAAGGTAATTTCTTTTTTCTACTTACACCATTGTAAGTCCTTGTCTTCCTGTCCAAAAGCTCATTCCACTAGGACAGTAGCTTCCTCAGGGGCTTTTCATAAGGGAGTAGATGCCAGGTCTATTTTGGAAGCTGCTACTTGGTTCTCTGTGCACACCTTCACCAAGCAGTACACAGTTGATGCCTTCCGCAGTTCCAGGGCTGCCTTTGCTAGGTCAGTCCTGTATGAACTGCTAGACAGCTCATCTACCCAGTACCCAACCACTCTTCTCTCTACCTTCTTTATCTCTGATAGTCACACTTATGTCAGGAATACCGCAACACTGATTTTAGTTGGGACATAGTACAGTTGTCTAATCACTTACCGTAACAGTAGATGTCACTGTTGCAATATTCCTTCCCAACCTCCATCCCCTCTTCTCTGGCTTACTTCCCTCTACCTTTTCTTCTCCCCCTCTAGTTTAACATCTGCTCTTTTACATGGAAATGTGGTAATTTACTTACTTATTCGATCTACATCCCCTCTAGCTTACCAGTCTCCCTTTCTCCGTAATTTTTATGCTGTAGATTGGAGATAAGGATCCACACTCGTATGTCTGTCAATATAACCCTCCATGAGCATTACTGCATCACCCTAGAAAAAGCCAAATGGCTACCCATAAAAAAAAAAAAAAAAGACTAGCCTTCTGTTATACTAACTCTGCAAATTACTTCAGCTCCAGACATTTACTCCCCTTGCAGCTAAACCTCATGAGGGAAAAAAAACTCCTTATACAACCTAAGACACTACTCACTAACCACAACAATAGCTCTAATTACTCCTAGAATCAAACTCCAGATCCTTGCACATGAGTGCATTCTTCTCTTCTGGCACATTTTGACAGGGTCTCCCCATCAATAGTTGCTCCAAATTCAGACTGCAACTCAAAAAGCATCCCTTCATCCAAGCTGAATGCGCCTGTTTCAACACAACTATCCCTATATCCTTTCCATTTTTCTTGTCACAGATTTTACTGATGGTTGACTCACTTTTAAAAGCTAGTGCAGATATTGTACATTGCACACTGCTTGTCTGCTGTGATATAGATAAATAGCTGTTTCTATATAAGTAATCTGGATTACTCTGTTACTGATTACCTCTTTTTGTTTGAGAAATAGTTTGTATTTCACTTTTGAAATTGGTCAGTATTGAACAGTGCACTTCCCCAGTTCACAAAAAAAAAAAAAAAAAATATCCAGTTAGTAAAAAAAAAAAAAAAAAAAAAAAAAAAGTATCCAGTTAGCAAAAAATAAATATCCTATTGCATGCAGTGTTGGACTCCCATTCTGTTAAGTATAAACTTTCATTCTGAGTGAATCTTTGACTTGTTATACATAGTGTTACTGCATTTATACTAGTCATGCTCTGTGCTTACAGATTTACATGGGTTTAAAGTGCCATTCAGAATACAACTCCCATTTTAAGACCATCAAATCCTTTGATCTATAAGCATTTATCCTTTTTATATAGCATCCTTATTTCATTTTCGCAGTGCATTTTTGCATGGATGCTTCTACTTTTTTAAACTGTTTAATATATTTTGTTTTATTTACCATTTTCTTTTGCAAAGCAAGAAAGAGCTTTCCAGGAAATCTCTCCACTGGGTTTTATACACCTGTTGAGTTGACTGGTTGGTTGTGTCCTTGCCACCTTCTCCTACTTACAGCTGTTATTTTCTGTTTGTCAATTCATTCTTGTGCCTTTCATGGGACTGTATAGGTTTTTAATCCATGTGGATAGAAGCCCCAAATTAAAGCAGGATATTGTAACTTTTGAAACAAAGTTCAGTTTCTCTGCAGAGTCTTATGGAAGGAAGAAAGCCATTTATGTTAGTTTTGTTTTGTAAAGAAGTTATGAGTATAAACTCTTGTGTCTCAAGACTTTGAGATTGCTTCCTCTCCTCCAAAAAGTAGAATTCCCTTCTTTGTGTTATGTTTGCATTTTAATCAGTGTAGGTTATGCTACTTTCTTAGTTTCAAATTTCAGATTTTTACTTTTATATTCTCTGTTTTAATATCATCAGTATAAAATCAGCTTATATACAGAGACATTTTTCTCATAAAGTCTCTGCAATCCTTCCCTTCAGTCTGTTCTGGTACTGCCATAAATTTTGTCTCTGCTTGACCCATCCTTAAGTTCAGTCAGTTTCTGTACCATTTGTTCATGGTTTAATTGCTGTTCCCCTTTTTTTTCATCTGTATTTCAGCAGTTTTTTCATACTTCCGCTGAATACCTTGTTAAAACATCCTGTTTCCAGCAGCCTTTCTGTTATTTGTCGCAGTATATTCCAACATAGACCCACTTTTGTATGTTTTTTTCTTGTTTTGTTTTCCTAGGTGACTGCAGCTTTTTCTCTTTCTTCCTTTGCCACTTGCTTTTCCCAGTTCTGCTGCACTGTACTGCTTTCAGTCTCCTTAAGAGTTTTGCTCTTGCTTGTTGACTTTCTAGATGTCATAAACTCTTCAGCTAGCATTTTCTATTAACAGTTTATGGCAGTTTGCATGCTTTTGCTAATTTAATCTGCTTACTGCTCAGAGCTCTGTTTTCACTTGCTTACACTGCTGTCACCATCTTGGAACTTCTTATGGGTAGTCACTTTCACTGGCAGCAGTGAAAGTTTTGGTTGCCCAAAACAGCACTTTGGACTGACTAGGCTGTGACATCCCCCACCCCCGCAAGCCTGCGACAGTTCTCCTTCTACAGGGATCCCTACTGAATATGTTGAAACACATTCATAGGAACCAGACTTGCAGCTTCCATCTTCCAAAAGGCCAGTCAGATTTTCCAGAGTTCCTTTAGAAGAATCTGTTGGCATACCTAGACACTCTTTTCTTTGGAAACAACAAAAGGAGCCAAGTTCCCTGCAGGGAGAAATACACTGCATAATGATAAAGGGGTTAGACTCTTGGACAGGTATAAGAATTTATACTTAAGCATCCTTATCCTTCAGAGTCTTAAACTGTCAAGCTCATATGCTGAAATTTCAGCAGGATATTGTTATACAGATAATGGAAGTGGATTTGAATAAAGCCAAACTAGACCAAGTAATTTAGACATGAGCTCGTTTGAAGCGACATAATGTAATGTGTAGCTGTGATGGTGGCAGATTCAGCTTGTAGAGCTGCTCCCATGGATACAGTGCTGGGCTGTTTGCTCAGCTCTTAGTTAAAGATGTAAAAGCCAAATTACTTAATGCCCCATTGAGCTGGGAATTGCTGTTTTGTCCATAGTCATATGAGGTGTTTTAACAGTCTAGAGGAGAAAGGGAATATGTTCTATCCTGAATTTCCCAAATACAACAGTAATTACCCCAATAAACAGGTACCCTTTTACAGGAAGACAGGAAAGGGTAAAGGAAACCTACCCTTTTAGAAGAAGAAATCTCACAATTATAAAGGAAGGCAAAGGGGGACAGCAGACCTTAGACCCACTTAAAGGCTGGGTGTGTGACTATCCAATATTAATTCCACTTCCAAATTAGAGGGGGGGTGGGGGCACTCCCCTGTTGTCTGGAAGAGCAGAGAAAAATTACTTCAAAGTAATATTGAGGTAGCATTGTATGGGAGGAGAAATAACTGAAGTGATTTGAGCTTTGTGAGCCACTCTATACAAAGTCATCCACATGGCAGGCAAGCAATTCACTGACATTATTGTTCCCCTGTACTGAGTAAAACACAACAAGGTCAACCTGTGAGATTTTCTTGTCCCCCCCCCTCCCCCCAGATTGATTTTTTTTAATACCAGTAGAGCAGTGCATCTGCCAGATCATAACCACACTTGAGTTTCCAGAGTCATCCCTTTAATCTTGCCTAAGTAGGAGAACAGACATAAACATTACACGAGGGCTCCATACCTTGCAGAAATGCAAATGTTATGCCCATGGAATGACTTTTACATTGTTTTTGGCAAATTTTGAACAAAATAAGTTGAAGATATTCTGATTAATGTGTTGGAGAATGTTTTGAAACCAAATTCTTCAAATCCTCTACTCATAAGATGTATTTTGCATGTTGTTCCTCTTACACTTTTAGGTTACACACCCTTCCAGTGGGGGAACATTTTTGGCCAACATGATGTACTTCCAGCCTCCTATCTTGCTTCTTCAAACAGTATGTGATAAATCAGGTGTGCATGTTGCTCTGTAAGTGAGGTTCTGGGATGCATTTGATCAGTTTTCTGGTTTTTGAGGGCAGAGCAAATGATTGTAGCATCATCTGAATTTTGTCGTCATAGTCAGTGGAAATGTGATGGTACAAAACCTGTTAATGTGCTGAATAACAATGGTGTAAGAATGGACCCTTGGAGAACAACTGTAGAGACTGGGATGAAGAAGGAATATGAGTTTTGCCACCTTACTGCTTGGGTACAATCACTTGGGTAGCTCTTGAACCATGATATGTGAGATGAGTAAAGTTCTGCTAGGGGTTTGAATAAGTTTTAAGTGTGGAAGAATCCCTTTTAAGTGGTCGAAAAAAATAGCTGAGACTGGATTGCCAGCATTACGATGTTGGCTGCCATTGTCTAGAAGTGATAGCAGAGAAGTGGTGGGACTATGGTGGGGTAGAATCAAAGTTTGGTAGATGAGAGGAGATTGTTGAGAAGATATCTGAGGATTTCAGGTCACACACTGATCCAGGATTTCTGAGAGAGTAGGAAGTATTGTTATGGGTCTGTAGCTATCTAGTTCAGTAAACTTTCCTCCCTTATGTAGTGGTACAACATATGATTGTTTCCACATTTCATTTACATACAACTCTGTAATAGATCTGTTTATGAGTCTGGAAATTCTAAGGCCTAAGCTGTTACTTTGATGTACTCTCTGCTGGAAGGTTACCAGCTGTTAGAGTAGTTGACATCAGCTTAAAGAGGAGCTTTTTGATGGATGCAGTAGAGATGGTTTTAAGGTGGATTTTCTGGTTGATCATTGCATGGTTAAGAACATGTAGATTTACTCAGTGTGGTTGTCATGTTGAATGGGAGTTAAGTGAGTTTGATGTAGTGCTACCAGTATCATTTGGTAAAGGACTAGGTTGTGTTCTGTCAGAGTGAAGGAGGTTGTGGATCAGAAAGGTTTTGGATTACTTTGGAAGTTGGTTGGAAAGGTATTTACTTCAAGAAAGTATAAAGATTTATTGAATAGTTGATATAGGTAGTTAGGGCAGCCCAAGTTACATTAACATCACCAAGTTTAACAGTTTCTAGTTTAACATTTTTGATAACCAGGATATAATGACTTTATATGTAGTTATTCTTTGTCGTTATATGCAAGTCAGCAATATACCAGGCTTTGTTTGGGTTTCATTCAAGATTTGTGATTAGCATTTCAGCATTGTTACATTTAGAAATGTTATTTGAGTACAGCTGAAACTGGAGATTGTTTTTATGCATTATTACTACACCATCTGCCCTTCATCTTTTTCAATCTAGTCTAAACATATTATATCCAGAAGGTAGGACTTTCATTGAATGTTTGGTTTGATCCCCGTTTCTGTGTGAAGGAGAACATCTAGGGAGTGTCTTGAGATCCAAACATGTAGTTTAGCTATTTTGTTGCAAATGCTCTGGATATTTAGGTTAAATAGTTTTAAGGTCTTTGTAAGTTTTGGTTATATGTAGCAGTATGTTTGGGAGGGGATGAAGTTTTGGCTTGGGCTTGGATGGGCAGCTCTACCTTCTGTGAGTGTATTGTATGAGGCCCGAGTAAAAGAGTAAAGTTTAAGTTGTTGGGGTCTTTGGGATGTATTGTCTGTTTTAGTTTTTTTTTTTTTGTAGATATTTTGTTTTTTATAAGTGGGTAGTATGAGTATGATGCAGTTCGGGAGTGATAATGAGATGATCAGTGGGGAAAGGGGTGTGTACAGGGGAGTGTTGCCTGGTGAGGAGTGAGTGATGGCAAAAGGCGCCAGAGTCAGAGGGCGAGAGGGAGGGAGCACCCCCACTTTTACAGCTGCAAGACCTGTAATGACTCGTGCGTGTGTTGCACGCTATTTAAAGACAAAAATGTGCGGAAACAACTACCTGATCTGCTGGCAGATTATCCACGGGAAGGAGAGGTTTATTATGTGTTTCCCCCAAGGCTGTCCATTTATTTATCTAAGTAGCTGGTGCTCCATCGTTTATTTATATAAGTAGCTGGTGCTTCATTGTTTATTTAAGTAGCTGGCGCTCTGTTTATTTATGTAAGTAGCTGGTGCTCATTGTTTTAAGTAGTAGCTGGTGCTCCATTGTTTATGTAAGTAGGCTTAGCTGGTGCACCGTTTAAGTAGCTGGTGGTCCATTGTTTATTTAAGTAGCTGGTGTTCCGTTTATTTATTTGTAGCTACAGATTTTCGCCTCATCTTTTTGGTCCATTTCTCAAAAAAATGTGTTTTTTCAGGCACATTAGTTGCAAATCATTAATGTTAAAAAAATAATGACAGACATTTGAGTTTCAGACTTCATACCATTTACCATTCAGAAAATCAATGCTAATGTAAAACCTGTTATTCTGTCAAATTAACTTTCTAATAAAGAGTGTGTGTGTGTGTGTGTGTGTGTGTGTGTGTGTGTGTGTGTGTGTGTGTGTGTGTGTGTGTGTGTGTGTGTGTGTGTGTGAAATGCCCCTGGTGGTTAGAATTTCCCAGGCTCACAACCTGCACCGTAGGTACAGGAGCCTCCATTCTCTGCCCACACCACTACTTGTGATTTAGGGAGTTTAGTCCATAGGTCTCAACTCTCTAGATTTTCACAAAATATTTGGCTCATACTTTTGGTCTGTTCCTCTTAAAATTTGTTTTTTAGCAAATCAGTGAGAAATGGAATTCACTGAATAATGATAGCCCTTTAAGTTTGTCTTCCTATCTTTTTTTGGAAATGCATGGTAACACAAAACACTATTTTAGCAACGTTCTAAGATTATACAAGCTATATTTAAAATGTGTCCCTGGTTTTAGGCCTTTGCTTCCCCACCCCCAAGTAAATTCTGGCTTTTTCCAGATTTCTTCTGCTGTGAAATTGAGAGATTTAGTTGTCAAGTGAATGGTGCAGTGGTAGTGTTGTCGCCTCACAGCAAGAGATTCTCTGGTTTGATTCTTGGCTGGAGTGCCTTCTGTTTGGAGTCTGCATGTCCTCCCTATGTTTGTGTGGGTTTCTTCTGTGTGCTCCAGTTTCCTCCCGTGTTACAAAGACGTGTGTCTGGAGCATTTCTCCCTGGGCCTCTGCTGAAAATTGGCTTTGTTTCAAGTTGGACATTCCTTTTCAATAAATAAAAAAAAATATATAAGGAGCTGAGAGCTTCAGGGGAAGAGAAGTTTAGTGCTGCTTATTTCCAAGTCTGTTTCCATTGTTAGTAGCCTTACTTTTGATGCAAAAGGCTGTGGGTTCTACTCCCACAGTATGCAGATGGGTCGCTGACACTATACTGTGTTGTACTTTAAAGGCAGTGGATGCTGCAGTCCTGTGAATGTCCTCCTTTGGAGGAATTGCCTAGTAACTATGAACTTATCAGTTTGCCATCCATAACGTATGCAATATTACCAGCTTATCATTTTTAACGTTACATAATTATTTTTCAAGGGCAACAGCCACTGTATTTGTAGATGAAACAATGAAATATAAAGTTGTTTCCTAGCAGCAACCTCTTCATTAGTTACAGATCCCTTTACTGTGGAATTATTTAGATGACTTACTTCTGCAGAGATTTTGCATATTTACTGATATTGGTGGATTGTAATGACAGAAGTTTGAGTGGCCTTTTATGGTTGAAATTTTCTGAAATGGGTAGTTTTGTCATTATTGGTTCATACATTGTTTCATTGCTTATTAGAAGACTGTTCAAAACTACAAATTTAAAACACATTCTAACAACTGATGCTGTATTATACAAGGAGTATAATTTAATACAATCAGGAATGTGACTTAAAGAATGGCATGGCCCTAAAAATTTTAAAACAGCCCAGAGGAAAGTGCGAAAGGCTCAAAATCATTGGCAAATTTTAAGCATTACTCTTGTTACCAAAGCAATGGATGAAGGTAAAACAGTTCACACCACATTACCATGACCTGGCCAAGCCTTTTGACGCAATCCTCTACTCAGGTGTTGTACAAAAGATGAATAATGTAGGACCAAACACTTGCATCACTAGCTAGATTGCCAGCTTGTTCACAAGATGTAAGAGATCAAAGTAGGGGAAGAGACCAGTCACCAATAGAGTCCCCCAGGGTTCAGTGCTGAGACTTTTTCTGTTTAGCATATAAATCTCAAAAGTAAAAGGAAATACCAAAGGGCTTTGGCTGGTTAAGTTTGAGATAACTGCAAGTTAGGAGCAGTTATTGAATCCCCAAATGACTTAACCATCATGCAGGAAGGTTTGTCCCAAATAATAACTGATGCCAGAAATATGACAATGCCCTCTGAGAACTGACCCAATTGTTTGGCATTTGGGAACTTGTATGTACAGTGACCTAACTTTTGACCAGCATGTGCCCAGAGTCATAAGAAAGCCTTTCTATATTGCACAGCTTATAAACAAATTGATTGTGACTAGATCTAGAGATGTTGTTGTCCCCCTTTACAAAGCTCTCATTAGGTCAATCATTTTGTATAATGCCCACTTTAGCATGTATCTGTTCTGCCCCATGCAACAATTGGAATACTTACTAAAAGGATACAAGTCCTAAACAATAGATCTTGTATGGACCACCTCAAAGATTTATTACTGTACTCAGTATCCTACAGAGTGCTTAGAGGTGACATGTCTGGCATACAAGGCATCCTCCGACCTAATACAAATGGCCCTGCTGAACATCATCAAGTCAAATGGCATCAGAAATACTCAGACCAGGTATCTAAACTGAATGTTTTGGTGAGGTGGATGTATATCACAGAGGCTACCACTGTTCCAGAACAGACTATCCATACAAATAAAACAAAGCTCATCCATCCATATTCAAATGCAACTTGGATTTAAGGATGGGTAATAGAAAATGTATTCCAGGATTGCCCCTCATGCCACTAATGGATAGATTCAGTTTCTAAATGCTGCATCCCTTACAAGGGTCCCCTCAAATTATCTGTGGTATGATCACAGTTATTCTCACTAGGGATAATATACATTTATCAGCCATGGGATAGGTAAATCCAATCAGAAAATGTTAATTCAAGCACCAAAAGGGAATTGGCTAAACTTAAAATGTCCTCCAAGGGAACCTATGTTGTGGTAGTAAATAAGGGTCTACTTTATTCCTGCGAAAGCTGAATCGGTCGAATGCAATTCGCGTGACACATAAAGAGCGAAACACAAGTACGTCGAACGCACTCAACCGCAAAAGTGGAAATATTGAATTTGCATAGTTGGCCCGTCTGCGGAATAGCTCTGTAAGGTAAGTGTGCGATAGTTACGGACCTTAGGGTTAGGGTGCGGGTTAAGGTAAGTGCATAGATAGGTAATGTATGTAAGGTTTATTGTAGGGTTTTGTTAAGTGTATGTGTGTGGAATATTTTGTTTGTTTGGGTATAGCTCAGTAGGGTAAGTGTGCGGTAGTTATGGACCTTAGAGTTAGGGTGGGGTTAAGGATAGTGCTTAGATAGTTGTGTATGTAAGGTTTAGTGTAGGGTTAGACGTAGGGTTTTGGTGCTTTACTTTAGGGTTAGAAGTAGGGTTTTGGTTAGTGTGTGTATGTGTTGTTTTTTACTGTGTTTCGGTAGGTAGTATGTTGCGGGCGGTGGGGTTGGCCAACTATGAGAGATTGAGATTTTGAATTTCATGGTTTAGTGCGTTCAACGTATTCGCGTTTCGCTCGTTATGGTTTGTGCAAATTGTATTCGTCCAATTCAGCTTTCGCGGGAATAAAGTAGACCTAGTAAATAGTTATAAAAAAATTGCCCTTTTTAGATCACTAAGTGCCCCTCTGCCCCTCTCACCCTCCACCCCCCCCCCCAGTCTTCAACAGCTTCCGAGGCCTATGGTGAAGGCAATGAATATTTGATAGGTAAGTAAAGACATGAGAAAGTAAAAGAGTGATCAGAATAAGAAAATTAGATGTGTAGTTATGTGGGAGAATGTACAAGTGAGAAGTATGATGTAAATGCTAGAAATAAACCAGAGTGATGTAGATGAGAGTAATTTAAAGAAATGTATCCTTATTGAAGGTTATGCTAAGGAAGTAAAACTGTTTGAATATGGCAAGTACTGTGAGGAACAGGTGGAGATGGACATGAGTACTACAACGAGTTTGATTGTGCAATATTATAGTGGGAAAGGTAGATTTTGGTACAGTATGTAAGGTAGCTAGGGTGTATGTATTCTATGGGGTAAAGAAGAGTAGAATTTTAGTGACGAGTTCAAAAGTATGGAAGCTACTGTGATTCAAAGTGGTAAATTGGGGAAAGAATAAATGTGAATTAAAGGGTTGAGTTTGGGGTAGGGTTGGGTAGAGTAGCGAAGCAAGGCATCACCTCTTAGATATACAAGTTATTTGGTAGAAGAAAGGCAGCTATGGGTTGATTTAGGGTTTGAATATTGTCAGGTAGGTCAGAATCGCAGTTGAGGGTCCAGTGTTCATTCCTGATTTCAGGTGACTGTCATTGCTGAGTTTGCATAATTTTCCCTTGGCTTTCATAGGTTTTCCCTGAGTACTTTGGTTTCCTTACACTTCCCAAAAACATGGTATTGACTATGATAAAGTATCTATTTATTTATATTTACTCTTGTCTTTGTGGCCTGGGTCTTGGCTGAAGAGAGTCCTTGACAACCAGGTTACTTCCTCTATCAGATGGTCAGTATAGGTGGGCCAAAAGGTTCTCTTGTTTTGAACTTTTTGTGAAGTATTTGAAAATTTTACTGGGTATGTGAACATGTGAACTTTTAGAATCCAAATCTAAAAGGCTTACTGCCAGTGTAAGTTACTGACTTATTTCACTGCAAGCCTGCTTTATGGATAGACCTTGAACTGTAGTAAGTCCCTTATATCTGGTACAAGACTTTTGGAATCTAGCTATTAATGCACTTCTGGTGTTTCTGCTTTGATGTTCTGGAGTTGGTTCGATATTTTAAACTCAAGAATAAAATGTTTTCAGTCTATTTTTTTCTAGCTTTATAGTAACGTTAATCTGCAAATGTATGTATTGATTTTCAATTAATAGTTCATGGGATTGTCGGGGTGGCCACGGTGGTGCAGCGGTTAGCGTTGTCACAGCAAGAGGTTCTCCGGTTCGATTCTCGGCTGGGGTGCCTTCTGTGTGGAGTCTGCATGTCCTCCCTGTGGTCGCGTGCATTTCCTCCGGGTGCTCCGGTTTCCTCCCACATCCCAAAGACATGCAGTAGGTGGATTGGACACTCTAAATTGGCCCTAGGTGTGAGTGTGTGCGTGTGTATGCCTTCTGTGGAAGGTTGGGCGCTGGGCTGGCAACTCAACACCGTAAAACTCCACTGCCAATCATGAGCAGACAGATGATCTGTTGTGGTGACCCCTAACCCTGAAAAGCCGAAAGAAGAAGAAAAGTTCATGGGGTTGTCCATGGGAACTGTATCTTTTTCTGACTTGCGGGCCTTTCACTTTTGAAATGGGTGCTGGTAAAATCTGGCATCAGCCAGCCTTAACCAAGATGTGTGCTTATCTAAAAACAGAGGGACATCATAATTTCACCCATCTGCTTGATCTGTGTCACTTTTTTATTTCTCCCATCTTTTTACATATTAATAAGAATGGCATTTTTTAAGTCCATTAGAACTCCAGATGTTGCTGCCTGTGATAAATGTTGAATGACTGAGTGTCAGGAGTCTGTCAAGTAAAGCACAGCTGTAGCCTTGTGATTTATTTACATGTTAATATTAATAAACATGTATATCACTCTATGTTGGTAGTTAAATGTCCTCTGAGTAGAGAAATTTAGAACTGTAAGATGTCTTGCATAAGCGGCAGGTGCTATTTACAGAACAGCAATGAACTTGTAAATGTTGAAAGGTAAACATTTCATTATGTATGTTGGATGTTCTTTGTGTTTCACTGTTGTAGTCATTACATCTGGGTAATCTGTTGGCAGGTTGCCCTCAGACGGCCTGAGTAATAAAGTCTTGGGTCCTGCATCGGTTGCTGTCTCCTCTTCATGACGTCAGGTCTTCAGGGGTATAAAACATGCAGCTGATGCCATTTTACCCAGTCTTTCTTTCCGTGCGGTGCCTGAAGCAGAAGCAGTTCACAAGGGCTGGTCGGCCGACTCCTGAAATTTTCGTTTTAGAGTTTCAGAACCGAAGTCTTCAAACTAAAGCTAAGTACCCCATTGGGGAAACTTTTTTTTGCTCCTTACCGATGTCAGTAAAAGTTAATAATTGTATTACTTGTGGGAAGCAAATACCTCATAAGGATGTTCATTTGTACTGTATTCCTTGCCTAGGCCCTGATCACAACGTGCCTTGCTGTCGGTTTTGTGCTACATTTAACCAACGCACTGTTAAGTGTCTGTATATTTTTGCTTCTAAATACTTTGGTTCAAGATTTAACTATCCTGAAATGTCATTGGTTAGCAATCACACTACCGGAATTCACAAAAAACGCAAGGAAAAAGACAGAGAGAGACCGTCTAGGTCCAAAATACCGACGACAAAGCTTCTCCTAAGCCAGTTGCTGGTTCGCCGGTACTCAGTGAGGCTCTTTCGCAGCCCATGATGCCTGCTACTTTTGAGTTGCAGGCCTCTACCGAGACCCATTTGGAGTCCGGTATGCCATGAGATTCTGCAAGTATTGAACCCGCAGATGCCTCTCACTTGTATGAGTCCGGAGCCGCTGAGCAAACACCGGCTTCTGAGGGTGTTTTCAGGCCTCAACATTTGTATATTAAACCGACGCCATCATCAAAAACAAGGCCAAAACCTACTTCTATGTCTAAAAAAACAACGCATGAGCCACATGCTCAGGCCCCTATGCCTAAAAAACAAATGATCAAAATGGCTGAGGATTTAATTACCTTGATCAGGGGTTCCTAACCCCCCTCCCCCCCCGCTAAGAGGCCTAGGCAAGACACTGATTATGAATCTTCAGATCAGGTTTCCATTTCTTCTGATTCCTCTTCTGATCAGGAATTTCCTATCCCACCTTATGAGGATTCTTATGCAGAGGAATCCATCCCTTCTGCTTCTCCTCCTGAAGATTACAATTTTGGAGAGACTTTGCATACTTTAAGGGAACATTTTCATTGGGAGAGTCAGGACTTCTCAGAGTCCAAAAAAGAGGCTTAGGGATTTTCTTCTTCCTCAGCATAGGCCTTTGGCTATACCTCCTGTATTAGACATTGTTGATGTTTTCTCAGAATCAAGCATGGCTCCTGATTCCCTGCCTCCGGCTCCTAGTAAGCCAGATAGATATTACAGGGTTCCTGACTCCCACAAATTTCTTTTCAAAAATCCTGCTGCTGACCCTGAAACTATTTCTCAGGGTCCCAAGGGTGTTAAGGCTTCTACAGCCAAAAATCCTACCCCTTCAGATAGAGACTCCAGGGTGCTGGATAGATGGGGTAAGAAGGTTTATACGTCTGTAACCTTGGCAATTAGAGCTTTAAACTGCCAGTTTCATATGCTTAAATATCAACAGCATGTTATGGGCTTACTGAAACAGAAAATGATGTTGATTTCTGATTGTGTGGAAAATAGAGTTACAGGATTTATTGCATTCAGCAGAACAGGTTGGAAAGCATACTTTGCAATGTGGTTTTGATTCCTTGGAGGCCTCTTGCAGGGCCGCCGTAACTGGATCTGTGATAAGATGGCATGCTTGGCTCAAGGAGCAAAATCTGACTGATCATGTTAAAGCTAAATTGTTGGATGCACCTTTACAGCAGGACAGTCTGTTTGGTAATAAGGCAGAAGAGATTTTAAAAAAGATGGAAGACAAAGCTAAATCAATGCAAACTGTGAAGGATTTCTTGCAAGTGCAGCCACCCAGGTTCAGTAGACACTGTCCAACAGAGCCATTCAGACCAAACCCAGACATTCCAAAGGCTCCAGTTTTCAGTCACAAGGATCTTACAGGTCAAAACAATGGGGTTGCCTCCACCTCCAAATCAGG
>NC_056737.1:1516214646-1516282146 GCF_019279795.1 Protopterus annectens | reverse complement strand
AGTGAATGTGTGGTCCCGTTTGTGTGGGAGAGTGAATGTGTGCTCACGTCTGTGGGAGAGTGAATGTGTACTAGCAACTGTGTGGGAGAGTGAATGTGTGCTCATGTCTGTGTGGGAGAGTGAATAAATGGCACACCTTTGCCAATCCATTGTATGGATCTTCAGTGGAGGTTATCACCGGAAAGTGCTGATTAGTACTAAAGGTAACATCATGTGATCCAGAGACATTCAAATTAGCCTTTCTCTAAACTCAGAAACAGTTGAAAGGTATGGGGATGTGTGTGTGCGTATGTGTGTTTGAATGCATGTGAGAGAGTGAATGAAGGGGAGAACCTGTGCAAATGCAGTGTTTGGGCTACCGGTGGTGATTACCACAGGAAAATGCTGATTTGAAGTAGATGTAAAACCATGTGATTCAGCAACAGGCATATTAGTTTATAATGAGGTCTTTCCTCATTATGACTAATCATGTCTCTGAATCACAATTTCTGCATTTGTGGAAAATGACCCTTTTTGTTGCAGCGGTCTATGCTGCAGTGGGTTTCTTTTTGAATCTCAGCCATAGTCCAACTTTACAGGACCTCAAAACATTCCTCTTATGCTGATATGCAGTAGGCACAGAGTTAAACAGCAGAAATGTGAGGGAGCACCTCCAACATATCATGTTGTACAGTAGGCAAAGACCTTCTGCAAACACATAGGAATAGCAGTACAGTGAGTTTCAAGATTTGCTGTTGTCTTTTCTAAACGCACTTGATTTTTTTTTTTTTTTTTTTTTTGTCCAGGTTTACAGCTATGGGTCTTGCACATTCAATTGAGAATTGCTTACGTAGAGGCAGAGAGATTTAAGACAAGACTAGTCTTTAATTAATTCTTTATTTGACTAGGCTTGAATTAATTCTTTAAGAGACACTTCCTCCACCATATGGATCCCAATATTGCTCTTTGCTTTAATATAGCTGGCCGATACCCTCTAACATTCTGCCTATCAAGTCATTTTAATATGCAGATTCCTAGTACTACTACATTAACATGGAAAGTATATTAGAGGGATTTAAATGGCAGCCAGTGAGGTTAGCCTTTTAACACAGCAGTTAGGTTTCCACTCAGTGTCAGTGATCCACCTGTGATTTGAAACTGAGTGTAGTTGTCAGTAGGCTGCTGACTGTATAGTGGAAAGGTAAGGAACTGAGGATCTGTGCAGAGCTCTCCTTTCTGTAGAAGAGGAATGGCTGGGCTGCTGGTATAAGTATAGGTCCTTTGGAGGGCTACTTGTCCCATATGTACCCCAGAAGTGATACTTCCCAGGGGAGACCACCTCAGTTTTTGGTGCTATTCTACATCCTGCTGTCCTGTATTGCTCTTCCATGGATTATACCGTGTTAAATTAATGGTGACCTTTTATTCCCTCAGTTTGGTTTCTAAATGATATCTGCTGAGCACTCTTTGGAAGGGAGACAGTATTTTTTACTTTGTGCAAGGAGCTAATGTGCAGGTCTCTGCAGAGGTCTTTAGAATATAAGAGGCCATACATGCAGAGTGCTAATTAGAGGAAAATCCACAGGCAAAACTAATGCATTAAATACTAGGCCAGCAAAGCAGTATGATTGCTTGAGTTGCCATATTCCATAAAGACGTTGCTGGAATGGGCTTTTGTTTAAAACGTTTCCTTAACTGATGTGGTAGTGGATACTTAAATTATTTAATGAGCTGAGTAGGACAATTTTAGTGTTCACTTTTTAGTCTGATATAAATCAGTTTTGCCTGTACTCTCAATTGCTGTGTCATGCTTCATTATTTACCTTGGTACCTGCATGTCCCAGTGTAGTACAGATGCTATTGTGTCCTTCTAGAGTACCATCTTAACCACCAGCTACTTTGTCTTCTTGTATGAGATTGTGAGACATAAGAAGTGGCAAATACTTCAGAACACATTTCTTAAATTGATTTAGATGTCTGAAAAGAAGTGAATAAAACTGAATTTAAGTAATATGTGGGCCACATTTTTAAACAACTTCATTATTTCTCGCATTGTTAATATGTAACATGAACTCTCACACTTTAATAATGAAAAAAATGCATGCTTTGGTGCATCATTTTGGCACTGTATATCAGCTTGAGGTGTTGTGGGGTTTTCCTCAAGTATGTGAAGATGCCCTTAGAGGGCAAGACTTGATGCTAGTGATTACAATGCTGGGCCTCGGAGAGACCTTTCAAGACTTAGTATCACTGCTCTTTAGCATTCCCCCAGGTGTATGGATAATACAATCAAATTAAAAGGACTGGGAAAAGGAATACAAAACAACCAAGGGTGATCAGTAAAAGGTGGTTAAGTCTGCTGATTTCATATTTCAGTAGAATGCTGGTATGAAGTCTGACCCTCCATGTAGTCCACATTCAAAAGATGTAGGAGCAAAGTCTTTAACAGAGCGAAATAAATCAAAATACAGAAAAAAAATTAGTAAAGACAAATAAAAATCTAATCAAGTGCAAATATACAATTTTCAACATCCGAATCAAGACACAACAGGCCAAGAGTCTGCAGTATCTTCTTAATAGTGTTAAACTACTACTACTGTTGTAAGTAGATCAGAAGAATAAAGCTGAAAAGTAGGACTGAAGGGGCGGTCCATTAAACGACAAGTTCCATTTTTTCAAAGTCATTAAATAAAAGAACAGGCTATTTTCTACCGCAAAATGTCCTTCAAGTTACAGAGCCATTTTTGCACCCTTTTAGCTCCACAGAATCAGTGGCATAAAACCAGTTCAAGTGATGTGCTGTGTGTGTGTCATCATGAGTGCATATAGTAAATCGTATCTGCAGCTAGAAAAGATACTTCAGATCAGACTCGTTTAAAAAAGTGAGAAACATTTCTTTTTAAAGGAAAGGTACTATATAATTATAATAATCACTCACTGTCTGCACTGTTTGGTTATGCTTTTTTTTTTCACCCTTTGTGCTGTCTGCCTAATCAGGCACTGACTTTGTGGGTAAATCACCACCATCTGGGGTAACCCTGCATGACCTCTGGGCTTTGCACAGATTACTGCTGCACCTTTGTCTTTGAGTGCTAGGTCCATGCCAGAAGGAATTTTAAGGTGTTTTTTAGTTTTTTTTTCCTTTGAGCTGGACCTTAAAACTAGAATGGGAGCCTTATTTCCTAGATGTTCTTCGTGTTTCACTGTTGAAGTCATCACATTTGGATTATCCCTGCCAGGGTAGACCTCATTCAGCCCGAATACCAGAGGCTTATTATTTCTGCATCAGTTGCTGTCACTTCAGGACTGACGTCAGGTTGTCTGTGGTATAAAACAGGCAGCCGATGCCATTACATCAGTCTTTCTTGCCAAGGAGTCCGAAGCAGAAGCAGTTTGCTACCGGAGTTTTTCGCTTCTGAATTGAAGCTGAAGTCTTCTAAAGCTAAGTACCCAGTTGGAGATCCTTTTTTCTTGCTCTAACCGATGTCAGAAAAAGTTAACAATTTTCTCACCTGTGGAAAGCAAATGCCACACCCAAGATTTTCATTCCTACTGTGTCACTTGTTTAGGCCTAGACCACGACGTCCCACGCTGTCACTTTTGTGCTTGGTTCAACGCCAGAACTATACATCGTCGGGCCCTTATTGTAGCTAGATATTTTCGCTCTCAGTCCTCGACTTCTGATATGGCTTCGGTAAGCCATCTGACAACCGATCTTCAGACAAAACTTAAGGGTAAAGACAGAGACAGACTGCACGGGTTCAAAACTGCTGATAATGCTTCGTTAGGCTAGTCGTCAGTTCTCCGGTCCTCAGTGATGTGCTTTCGCAGCCCCTGATGCTCGCTTCTGTGGATTCGCAGGCCACTACTGAGACTGTTTACTATTAAAATTTCGAAACTAACTCTGTCGACTGTACTATTGTCGAACACGGAAGTTCGAAAACGGTAATATCGATGACAAAAAAACAACCTAGGAACAGGTCGAGATAGGGGAGATGTTTGTAGTCCGGAATAACACTGAACACCTATCTCGACCCATGTTAAAACCCGTTCCTAGGTTGTTTTTTTTGTCATCGATGTTACCGTTTTCGAACTTCCGTGTTCGACAATAGTACAGTCGACGGAGTTTATTTCTAAATTTTAATAGTAAACCACTGAGACCCTTTTGGAGTCTGGTATGCAGTGAGACTCTTCGACTAAGGATCCTGTGGATGTCTCTACCTTGGATGGGTCTGGAGCTGCTGAGCAGGCACTGACTTCCGAGGAAGTACTTCGCACTACTGATACTTGACACAGAGTTCTTTCTCTTCTACAGTTCTTTTGAAAACTACTGAGTTTCTAAGGCCCAGGGTACGAACTACACCCAAAAAAACGACGACCCAAGCTCAGGCCCCTACTTCCTTGCCTCAGTCTCAAATGCATAAAATGGTGGAAGACCTTATAATGCTTATCGGGGGAAGCCAGGCTACCCCTTCCAAAAGAAAAAGAGACTTGTCCCCAGTAGTTTTATCTGAACAGGAGTCCGATGACTCTGATGCATCTGAATATGAAGATATGCAACCCCTGTCTGCTTATGAGGATTCTGATGCAGAGAAATCCATCCCTTTAGCTTCCCCACCCAAGGACTTTTCCTTTGGGGAAACCCTCCATACTTTAAGGGAGCATTTCCAATGGGAATGTCAGGACTATCCTCAGTCTAAAAAGAGACTCAAGGAATTCTTAGATCTTCCACAGCACAGACCTCTGGCTATTCCTCCTGCCCTGGATGTTGTGGATGATGTCTTTATGGAATCCAGTCTGACCCCTGACACCCTCCCTCCTGCTCCCAGGAAACCTGACAGGTACTTTAGAGTCTCTGACTATCACAAATTTCTTTTCAAAAACCCTACTGCTGACCCCCAGGTCATCTCTCAAGGACCTAAAGGAATGAAAGCAATTTCAGCTAAGAATCCCACCCCCCTCAGATAGGGATTCCCGAGCATTAGACAGATTGGGTAAAAAATTATACACCTCTGCTACTCTTGCTATTAGAGCATTAAATTGTCAGTTCCATATGCTGAAATATCAGGAACATACAATGGAACTCCTCAAATAAAAAATATCTTCTTTCCCTGCTTGTGCAGAAAATAAAGAGTTACAGGAGTTAATGCATTCTGCAAGTCAAGTGACTAAGCACACCTTACAATGTGGTTTTGATGCCCTAGAAGCATCTTGCAGGGCAGCAATTACTGGTTCTGTACTTATGCTTGGCTTAAGGAACAGACCTTGCCAAATCTAAATTATTGGACACACCCTTGCACAAAGACAACTTATTTGGCACCAAGGCAGAAGAGGTCCTTAAAAAGATGGAAGAAAAAGTTAAATCTATGCAGACAGTTAAGGACTTCTTACAGGTCCAGCCACCAAGGTTCAGTAGGCATTGTCCCTCCAAGCACTGGTCCTGTCCTGCCCCCTCCAGGTCAGCTCAGCCCAGACCCAAGGGAAGCAGGCCTCCCAGACAGCCCCAGGGAATGCAGAGATCTAAACAATGGAGTTCCTCCTCTTCAAAATCAAGGAGTGCTAAGCCACTCCTTATGGTAAAAGCTCACAATGACTTTACACTTCTACCCCCTCCCTCTGCCCACCTGCACTTGCCCCTAGGAGGAAAACTCTCCTTCCACGCAAGCAACTGGGCCACCATTACCAGCGACCGCTAGGTCCTCAACATCGTATCCCAGGGATACAAATTTTATTTTCACACTCTGCCAACCCCAAAAGGGTTCCCAGATCTTCCCCCAAACCAGCAGGCAGAGGCCAAAAAGCAAGTCCTTTCCCTCCTCTCTGTGAGGGCAGTAGAGCATGTTCCTGCAGAACAGACAGGCCAAGGTTTCTACTCCAGACTCTTCCTGGTATCCAGAAAAGAGGGAATATGGCACCCCATCCTTGACCTATCCATTCTAACCACCTTTCTGGTGATACCAAAATTCAAAATGGTCACCCTCCAGCAGCTTCTTCGTATGCTTTCCAAGGATGCTTGGTTAGCCACCCTAGACCTAACAGAGGCCTTACCTACACATCCCAATCAGGGAATCATGCAGGAAATACCTACGTTTCAGAGCAAGATAAGTGCACTTTCAGTTCTCTATGCTTCCCTTTGGCTTATCCACTGATCCCAGAGTTTTCACAAAATGTCTGGCTCCCGCCATTGCTTTTTGCAGGCAAAGAAATATTCAAATGTATCTATACTTGGATGACTGTCTGATTCAGGCAGACAGGAAAAGCTGCTAACGCACCTGACCTTTGTAAAAGACCTACTGACCTCCTTGGGGTATACTATCAACGAAAAGAAATCAAAACTAGTACCCACTCAAAAAATTGTATTCCTGGGAGCAAGCCTGGGCACAGCATCCCAGATGGCGTTCCTTACACCAGAAAAACAAACCTACCTGACAACCTACTTCTCTCAACTAGCCACCAGGACCCAGTTATCCACAAGGAAAATCCTGCAAGCTCTAGGGTTCATGGCTTCTTGCATTCTACTCATTCCATATGCCAGACTGCATATGAGGAAACTACAATGGGACCTAAAAATACTTTGGTGTCAGCACTCTCAAGACCTGGAAACTCTTATACCAATGATAACTTGCCTAAGGAAAGATTTTCTTTGGTGGGCAGCAGCATGCTACCACAACAAGGGACTTCCCTTCTCACTATCCCACGCCTCCCAGACCCTCACCACAGATGGATCAGACTGTGCCTGGGATGCACACCTGGACGGCAGGTGCATTCAGGGCCAATGGAGCCCAAATCAAATACATCTGCACAGCAGCCAAAAAGAGATGCTAGCTGTTCAGCACGCCCTGACAGCTTTCAGACCCCTACTGTCCCTGGTTCCTCTGCTGATCGAAACAGACAACACGGTGATGTGGTACATCAACAAGCAGGGAGGAACTCACTATTATCCTCTTTGCAGGCTCGCCATGACTCTTTGGCATATGGCCGCAGCCTTGCATCTACACCCGTTAGCACAATTCCTGCCAGGTTCTCTAAACTCTGTGGCAAACAACCTAAGCAGAGACCTGCTAGACCCGCACGAATGGCAGATAGACCAAAGAACCTTTACCCTTGTAACCCAGAAATGGGGCACCCCGAAGGTAGACCTCTTTGCCTCCCACTCCAATCACCAGCTCAGCAAATTCTGCACCAGGGAACCTCACAGCAAGGCCTGGAAAGTGGATGCTCTAGCCTTCCAGTTGGTAAACCTCTCGGTCTATGCATTTCTCCCCTCTACCACTCATTTCAAGGGTATTGATCGAAATAAAGGAGGAAAAACTGAGGACAGTCCTGATTGCCCCAGACTGGCCACGGCAGCACTGGTACCCACTACTGCGCAGCCTGTCACCCCTGCCACCATGGCACCTACCTCAGATCCCAACACTCCTGACCCAGACGAATGGGAATTCATGCATCCCCAATTGCAGACCCTCAGTCTGGCAGCCTGGCTTATTCCTTGACCTCTCCTCAAGCTGTCAGTCTAACCAAACAAGTTCTAGATGTTATAAACGAGGCCAGACACCCCAGCACTACAAATCTTATGCTGACAAGTTGAAAAGATTTTGCACCTGGATCCAGGCTAAGGGAGCTGGAACGCCACAGCCCACCCTACCTCTCATCCTGGATTATTTGGCAGACCTACTACACAAGGGTCTATCCTTCTCTTCTATTAAAATGCATGCCTCTGCCATCTCTGCTCATTTCAGCACAGAGCCACCTCTTTTCTCACACCCTCTCATCAAACAGTTCCTAAGAGGGGCTAACAACTTGAGGCCACCCAGAAGAGCTCCTACTCCAGCTTGGGACCTAAACTTTGTGTTGGAAAAGCTCACCCTGCTACCTCTTTGAATCTGCAGCTTCAGCAGAGTTAAAATTCCTCTCCTGGAAGACAGCCTTGCTTCTGGCCATCACTTCAGCTAGAAGAGTTATAAACACTTATGGCTTTAGAGCCATTCATTATTTTCCATGCTGACAGGGTCTCCCTCAGGACTAACCCATCCTTCATGCCAAAAGTGGTGTCCAGTGTGGCTCTCAACCAATCCATTCATTTGCCCACTTTTTTCCCTAAGCCACAAAACAAGGGAGAAAGGATTCTGCACTCTCTAGATGTGCACAGACAGCTCATATTCTACCTAGACAGGACTAAATCTTTTTAGAAAAACTGATCAATTGCTAGTCAGCTTCGCTGCAGAAGCAGAGGGCAAGGCCATATCCAAACAAACAATTTCCAAATGGATAGCACATTGCATCCATTTCTGCTACAAACATCATGGAAAACCTCCCCCCGAGGGGGTCAGGACACATTTCACCAGAGCAACCTCCACCTCTGCAGCTTTCCTCAGAGGGGTCCCCACCAGGGACATCCTGGAGGCTGCAACATGGACTTCTGTTCATACCTTCACCAAGCATTACCTCCTGCCTATCTTCTCCAAATCCAGGGCAGGCTTTGCCACTGCAGTCTTGCAGGGCATCCTAGCCAGCCTCCAGTCTTCTTGACTGCCTCCACCCTTTTCTTCAGCTTTGGGAATCAAACCAAATGTGATGATTGCAACAGTGAAACATGAAGAACATAGTACAGTTGTGTACACTTACCATAAATGTAGATGTTTGAGTACATTCACTGTTGCAGTCCTGGTTTCCCTCCCTCCATCCCCCTTGTGTGTGTGTGTGTGTCTCTCTCTCTCTGTCTCACTCTCTCCTTCTCTCTCTCTGTCTCTCTCTCTCTCTGTCTCTTTCTCTTTCTCTCTCTCTCTCCTTCTCTCTCTCTACTTCTCTCCTTACAAGGAATTTTTGGCATTTACTTTCTACTGGTGGTCTTCCACCATAACCTAGCTCCTTATCGCGGGCTGCTGACATTTAGGGCAAGAAAAACTGATGTAATGGCATTGGCTGCCTGTTTTTATACCACTGATGACCTGACGTCAGTCCTGAAGCAACAGCAACCGACGGAGAAATATTAAGCCTCTGGTATTCTGGCTGACTGAGGGCTACCCTGGCAGGGTAACCCAAATGTGATGACTGTAACAGTGAGTACACACGAGCATCTACATTTATGGTAAGTGTACACAACTGAACAATATAATTCACTGTTAGCAGAAGCTTCCTACTCTGTCTTCTTTCAAGTAAGTATGCTGTACAATATGAAATTCGCTGTGTTTGTCATTATCTGGTGGGTCTCCTTATTTTAACACATGTATCACCTATACAGAGCTTTTTTGTAATGAGTGCACACCTGTGCATATGTACCCATGGGTGACCTGTTGCTGCACTGAGGTTTTGTATAATCCTTCTCGGACTTTATTGTGTGACAGGCTTCAGTGCTTAATCCCAACTGTTCCCCACAGGACAAAGTGCACCCCTTTCCCCTGGGCTGCTAGTCAAGCTGTATTCTGCAAAGCATGGACATTTACCTTCCCACTATGCCAGCAGGTTGTCCATATTTAGATAAATTTGGCAAAATTGTTTTTCCTTTCATTGTGTAGTCCTACAGATAAATTAGTTAGGTGAAATATGCAGATGTCTTGAGTGGGAACATTTCAAAAGATATTAATGGTGAAATGAGGTATAATTTTTGTAAATTCATGCTGACTCAAAATCGTTGACAGATAATTTATGTGATAGCAGGTTTTGCATTTGTCTTACTGAGCATGGTTGCATAATTCCCATTCTCTGACTTTCATGGCTGCTGTGACAACAAGCTGTGGGTGTGTGTCTTCTGATCTTTAAAAAGAGATGCATGGTACAATTAACTACTGCTTCCACTTCTGCATGTAAACATCCTTAACTGCTGACAATTTTTAGTATTTGCATGAATTGTGTGATATTTAGCATTTGTTCTGTTTTACAAGTAGCTTACTAATGTTTTATATGAAGTAAGTTTCCACCATATACCTGTGTTTTTTAGCAGGATATTTATGCTTTGGATATAATAAGCTATGAATTAAAACCCCTTTGCACAGGACAATTCTTCTGGGTTTTAGTATCCCTGCATTTCTTTTGATATGTAGATGTGAGCAAAGCAAACTTTTAGAAAGGTTCATTATAGATTCTGCAGAAGAATGCATTTGTATTGAGAAGTCAACCCCACCTTTTAAATCTAATAATCCGCCTTCATTTTTCAGGAGGTATGGATATAGCAGACCTGTTAAAACTGATAAGGTAAGTGCCCGTTCTGTAACTTTTCTTTACATATTCTTCAGTTTAGTAGTGTTAAAAGCTTAATGACATTTTCATCCACTGTGCTAAGGATTCCACCTTGCCACTGCGCTCTGTTTGCTTACTTTCTATCCTGCAATAGCAAAGATGGACTGGTTTGCCACAAGCTTTTTACTTTCTTACAATTTCCTGTCCTGTCACTTTTATGTGCCTCATGATACCGACTCATCCATATTTGAATTGTATTTGTCTTTTATGTGATGAATAATAGTGTGCTGGCCACAGATAGCCCTTTTAAGACATTCAGCAAGATCATAGCATTGCACTTAACTGTTCATATTGTACTGATGTTTATCACCCATGTGCACACCTATGCTTTAATAGTGTACAGGACTAGAAAAAACAACAGTGAGCAAGAACAGGTCAAAAATGTGGCAGTACATAATATGATACTTCCTACAATGGCTAAAGTTAAGAAACAGCAAAGTACGGACAGAGCATTTCACCTTTCAGTTAAACAAGTCAGTAACATCCAGCTCATTTGCTAAAGGTATAACTTGTGTCCTCTTCTTAAGCAGGACCTTATGCATTAATGACCAGGGTACGTCACAGAGCTTATTTTATTTAGTATAGTTTACAATGTGAATTTGTGCACAAGCTGACTTCTGCCAACCTGTCATTATTCAGTAGATGATTCTGTTCCAGTCATTTGTGGCTGTATATTTGTTTATTTTTTTCTTATGCATTCGTTTGTTACCTCGGCAAGTGAACTTTACTTGAAATGTTTTATGTCATGGTGAGAAGAGAATACAATCTGTAGGTCAGTGTCATTGGCGGAGGATCTCATCACTTTCATCTGGGGTAATTGGGCCACTCCAGCCAAAAGGAGAAAGGAACCTTCTCCAGACATCCAGTCGGATTTAAACTCAGAGGAATCTGACTCCTAGGTTTTTAAAGAGGAAAATCCTCTTACTGCCTATGAAGACTCAGATGCAGAAGAATCTATTCTTTCTGCATCACCTCCAGAGGAATTTTCCTTTGGGGAAACCCTCCACACCCTCAGGGAACACTTCCAATGGGAATCGATGGATTTCCCTCTATCCAAGAAAAGACTGAGAGAGTTTCTGGACCTACCCCAGCATAGGACTCTGGCCATCCCACCCATCTTGGAGGTGGTAGATGATGTTTACCAAGAATCCAGCCTTATCCCTGACACCCTTCCACTTGCCCCCAGAGAACGTGACAGGTACTACAAGGTACCTGACTCACATAAATTCTTCTCCAGAAATCCTATAGCAGATCCAGAGGTGATTACTCAGGGACCTAAGGGAGTTAAGGCTACCTCTGCAAAGAATCCTACTCCCTCAGACAAAGAATCCAGGGCCCTGGACAGATGGGATAAAAAAGTGTATACCTCTGCAACTTTAACTATAAGGGCTCTCGCCTGTCAGTTCCATATGTTAAAATATCAACAGCACACTGTTTAACTTTTGAAACAGAAAATGTCTGCTTTACCAGATTTTGCCAACAATAAAGAGATAGCAGAATTACTGCACTCTTCATCTCGGGTGGCAAAGCACTCCTTACACTGTGGATTTGATGCCCTAGAAGCTTCTAGCAGGGCAGCAGTGACAGGATCTGTTTTCAGAAGACATGCATGGCTGAAGGAACAACCTCTCCCTGATCATGTCAAAGCTAAAATTATGGATGCACGTCTTGACAAAGACCACTTGTTCGGACAGAAAACTGAAGAGGTACTTAAAAAGATGGAAGACAAAGCAAAATCAATACAGACTGTTAAAGATTTTCTTCAAGTACAACCTCCTAGGTTCAGCAGAAAATTTCCCTCTAAACACTGATCCTTTCCTGCACCAAACAGGCAGGCACAAGGCAAAACTCATATGGACCGATCCACTAGGACTCAACTCAGGGCCAGCAAAGAACTAAACAGTGGCCCCCCTCAAACACTAGAGCAGAGAGTTCAAAAGCAACCCTGTATGGAAAACACTCTCAATGACTACCTTTCCCATCTCTGCCTGCCTCCACCACTCCAGAAGCTACGAGGAAGGCCATCTCCATGCAGAGAAAATTGGAACTCTGTAACAAAAGATCAGTGGTTCTTAAAAATCATTGCTCAGGGGTACAAATTCAGTTTCCAAGAACTACCACCTCCAAGAGGTGGTAGACCTATCTGCAAACCAGTTGTCAGAAGCACTAAGAGAAGTGAAAAACCTAATTTCCCTAGGGACAGTAGAACCTGTACCTCCAGAACAAGTTGCAAAAGGATTCTATTCCAGACTATTCCTTGTTCCCAGGAAAGAGGGGACTTGACGTCCCATCCTGGACCTATCCTTTCTCAATACCTGCCTAGTAATCCCAAAATTCAAAATGCTTAGCTTACAACAGCTTCTACCAATGCTGCCAAACAAAGCTTGGATGGTCACCTTAGACCTAAAGGATGCTTACCTGCACATCCCAGTAAGGGAATCATGCAGAAAATTCCTGCGCTTCACAGCAGTAACACTGCACTTTCAGTTCTCCTAATTGCCCTTTGGCTTATCTACTGCTCCCAGGGTATTCACCAAATGTCTAGCTCCTGCCATTGCCTTTTGCCGGCAAAACAATGTACAGATTTACCCTTACCTGGACAACTGTCTCATCCAGGCAGACTGCAAGGAACTGCTCCTGCAGCACCTGTCATTTGTAAAAACCTTATTCACCTCTCTGGGTTTCACTGTCAATGAAAGGAAATCAAAACAGACACCTACCAGGAAAATCATATTTCTGGGAGCCTTACTGGACACAGAACAGCAAATGCCCTTTCTGTCCCCAGAAAAACAAAGTTTCCTACCAAAATACTTCACTACTCTGGCCTCCCAAACCCAGCTTTCTGCCAGGAAATACAGCCTCGTGCATCCTCTTGGTACCTCTGGCTAAACTACACATGAGGAAAATTCAGTGGTACCTAAAGAACCTATGGTGTCAACACTCACAACCTCTGGACACCTCCCTGGCTGTGATCCCTTGCATAAAATTTGAGTTCCTCTGGTGAGCCCAGGTCTGTGCTCTGAACAAGGGGCCATTCACCCTCCGTCCATCAGACCAGACCATAACTACAGGTGTTTCGGACATGGCCTGGAGTGCCCACCTAGAAGGAAGATGCTCCCAAGGTCTCTGGGATGCACAAATATTACCCTTGCACATCAACCAAAAGGAAATGATAGCAGTGCAAAACTCTCTGGCAGTCCTTCAAACCCTCCCTCGAACCAGAGATTCTTCTCATAAAAACAGACAACACTACAGTCCTGTACATTAACAAACAGGGAGGGACTCCGTCTTACCCCCTCTGCAGACTAGCCATGAACCTGTGGCTGGCAGCCTCATCCATGGGATAACTTTTTATAGCCCAATACCCACCAGGCATCAACAACACCCTGGCAGACCACCTAAGCAGAAACCTGCTGGGCCCATAGGAATGGCAAATCCACAGAGACATTTTTTTGCAAATTACCCACACGTCGGGGATCCCCCAGGTGGACCTCTTTGCCTCTCATTTAAATCACCAAGTACAGAATACAGAAATTCTGCACCAGGGAGTACCATAACCTGGCGTGGAAGGGCGTTGCCCTGACCTTCCCTTAGTATACCCTCTTTGTGTATGCATTCCCTCCTCTACCTCTCATTCCAAAAGTATTAATCAAGATAAGGGAGTAAAAACCAAGAGCAACACTGTTGCCTCAGATTGGCCCAGACAGCATTGGTACCCACTGCTGCACAGCCTATCTCACCAGCCCCCCTGGCAGCTACCTCTGATACCTCACCTGCTATCCCTGTGGGGGGGGGGGACAATGCTGCACCCAGACCTTCAGACACTCAAGCTCTCTCAGGATGGCTTATTCTACCAGAACCAACAAGGAATCTATGCTAAGCAAGCAAGTCCTTGACATCGTCACAGAAGCCAGAAGGCCCAGCACCAGAAAATCTTATGCTGGAAAATGGAAAAGATTCTCTCCTGGACCCAGTCCAAGGGGACAGACATAATCTGCCCTCCATTCCTCTTATTCTAGATTATCTTGCTGAGCTTCTTAATAAGGGTCTCGCCTTCTCCTCCATAAAGATCCATGCCTCTGCCATCTCGGCTCATTTTGATACAGAACAGCCATTGTTCTCCCACCCTCTTATCAAACAATTCTTTAGAGGAGCCTCTAATATCAGGCCTCCCAGAAGACAGCCCACCCCAGCCTGGGACCTGAACTATGTTTTAGAAAAGCTTACTCTTCCTCCCTTCAATCCTGCTTTTACGTCAGCCAGGAGAGTGTCAGAGCTTTAAGCCTTAATGGCCATTGAGCCATTTATCATCTTCCAAGCAGACAGGGTCTCCCTGAGAACCAATCCCTTCTTCAAGCCAAAAGTGGTTTCGGATGTTACCCTCAACCAGGCCATCCACCTACCCACCTACCCACTTTCTTTCCTAACCCGCAGAACAAGGGGGAAAGGATAATGCATTGTTTGGATGTGCACAGGCAACTCAGATTTTATCTGGATTGTACAAAGGCACTCAGGAAAACTGACCAGCTCTTGGTCAGCTTTAAAACAGGGGCACAGGGGAAACCAATATCCAAACAGACCATTTCCAAATGGATAGCATACTGCATCCAATTTTGCTACTCCTTGCATGGAAAACCACTCCCTAGGACCATCAAAACCCATTCCAGTAGGGCAACCGCAGCTTCAAGGCATTCCTTAGAGGGGTACCCACCAAGGACATCCTGGAAGCTGCCACATGGACTTCAGTCCACACCTTCACCAAACATTACCATCTGAATCTATTCTCAAAAGCTAGGGCTGAGTTTGCCTCTGCAATTCTGCAGGGCATGCTCATCCAATCTTAAGTTTCTATCAACCTTCCACCCTTCTCCTCAGCTTCGGGAATCTTCCCAATGGTTAGGAATGCAGCAGTGAAACACGAAGAACATAGTACAGTTGTGTACACTTACCCTAAATGTAGATGTTCAAGTGTATTCACTGCTGCAGTCATGCTTTCCCTCCCTCCTTCCCCCTCATATCTGCTTTCCGTAGAGCGACACATTTCTGTGGGGGTCTCTGACCCCAGGACTACTAGTAATTATTAAAATTGGACTTCTTTGGTTGGTTAAGGAAAGAAAAACTGAGGTAATGCCGTTGCCTGCTCTTCTTTGTAGCTCGGACAACCTGACATCACCCAGCAAGTGACAGCAGCCAATGCATAAAACCTTGACTCTGGTATTCGGACTGACTGAGGGCTACCACAGCATAGATAACCCAATAGTTAAAACTGCAGCAGTGAATTCACGTGAACATCTACATTTCTGGTAAGTATACACAACTGTACTTTTTGTGCCTATTACTGATCTCTGTCTGCATTTGATTTCCCCCACCCACTTGCCCTGTCGTTGTTGTGCTTTCAAACCTGATGATTTGAGTTGCCCACCCTTGCTATAAATCTGATGTTGGACACTCCTTCCAGCCTCATTTCATCAGCTCATTCTGTTGAGAACTGAGAGATCAACTGGGAAGGCCCTCCCCCTTAATATCAAACTTTAATTAACTTCTGTTTCCTACCTCTCTACTTAATAATAACAAAATTCTACTTTATTCAGCTCCTTTTACTACATTTGTGTTCTTAAAGTGTTCAATTGCAATGTATCTGCTACATTTATTACTCCTTGTTTTGTAGCCTGTTTACATTGTAACTTTTACTCTTATCGTCTTAGTTCTGGTTTAAGCACTTGGGCTCCAAACAAGCTATTTTACATTGGGAAGGTTTGTGGATGACACTCTTATGGCAGGAGAGGCTAGTTTATGCCCTTCTGAGCTGGAAATTACTTGTTGAAGGCTTATTGTGTCTGTTTTTCTAAAATTCTCATAGTTCTGGTTTAAGCACTTGGGCTCCAAACCACTTATTTTACATTAGGAAGGTTTCTGGTCTACACTGTTGTGGGAGGAGGGGTAACCTTCACCCTACTGAGCTGAGAATTGCTGTGTTTCTTTGTTGAATATCTCTACTTTTTGACCGTTTTACAGTATTTAACTAGAACTGTATAGTTGCTAGCATCTTGCAGTGTAATTCCTCCTTGTAATCTGTGTGCACACCAGTTTCTCACAGTGTAAATTTCCCTTAAAAATTCCTTATTGTCTCAACAGATTTAACTACTAGAGCATCTAGTTTGCATATAGTTGAGCATTGCTTATCAAATTCCTTGTCTTACTGACCTATTCAATATTAAAATTTCCCTCACTCCTCCTTCGCATATCAGTAGCCATGGATATGCTTTTCCTGACTCTCTCTCTAGCCAGTATGATTGAGATGGGTATTTTGAGGCATTGTAGCAATTGCCTTATGTACACTGACAACCCACTTATTCTTAATAAAATAAAGTATGTGAGGGGTGTAAATACACTTCAGTGTTGGAGGCAAAACCTTGCATATAACCAAACCTAATCCTGTAGAGGTTGTCAGGGACACTTGCATGACAGCTATTGCACAGGGTAAAGACCCTACACATAAAACTGCTTATGCTGTGGCACTTGCAGTTAACCTTCCTAAAACACTAAAACCACCTGAACAGCACAGTCAAAAAAGGGTCCTCAGCCATCACGTAAACACTCCATTAAAAAACTGTCCACAGCTATGCATAGTAAAACTAGATCTAATGCCTCTACTGCTAAGCACTTAAGGAAAGCCAGTGCACAGCCAAATTTCCTGGGCATTGGTAATTCTATAATGAGGCACACAGATGTCACTCCTCACCAGATTGAGTAATGAGAGAGTCATGGTTAGCTGCCTTTCTGCGGCTGAGATCTTTCAAGTCACACAGGCACTTGAGTCATTGAACCACAGGTACCAGTATGTCTCTGTCACAGACCATGTGGGTGAAAATGACCTGAGATGTACCTCACTTGACAATATGAAATGAAGGATTCACTTCATAATCTCGAAATGCAGAAATATCAAATTTCAGTATCACAAAACTATGAAGATGAATACTCTAAACACCGAACATACACAAATCCGACACCCAAAACCGCGAATCTACAAAATCTCGAACACATCACACACTGCAAAACACATGCATACAAGAACGTATATACCTCCCAATACTTCCCTACAACAAACATGACACACACGCACACAAGCAAACACATACACACACTGACCCTTAGTATATGCAGGGGGCAAGCCCCCCTGTGCCCCTGACATCCCCCTACTTATATATACTAACTCCGAGGTCGCACAACACTTCATAACACACACAACCAGGCACCTCAAATTCCACACACATCACATACACCCAAACACCAGCACTCCAAACATTAACACATTCACACTGCACAACAAATACCCTAACCCACACCTCAAACATCCCAACACACTCAAACACACACACACCCTCCCCAAAACCCTAAAAAAGTACATTTGCCTAACACGCTATCCGTACCACGGGTTTGACATTCTGCATTCGACATTTCCGGGTTTGCAGTTTCCGTCCATTCGACTTTTCAGGCTTGAAATTCTAAAATTCGATATTTTAGCATTTTGAGCATGTAAAGTGAACCTGAAATGAGATGTGATCAAGCTCAATGTGTTTCAGGCAGGTATGAGCCTAGCACTGAGCAGCGTACTACCTTTTTCAAGGGTGAAGCCACATTACCTACAGAAAATGATTGATTTTAACAATTTGCTTAGCTTCTGATGTCAGTCGATAGAGGTACAATATTTGGCGGGGTTTACTATCACATGTTCGACAGTACAATGCTCGAATATACAGATGTCTGAACAAAATGTTCGGAAATCAGAACACTGTAAATGCTGAACTGAGCATTCAATGAAGTCGAATGTCGAACATGTTGACTGCACTGAAATGCCTAACTGTTCTCAACATTCTACAACAGGTTTTTGCAGGGGGGCAAGCCCACTTGCCCCCCCCACTTATATATACACAAACTCCAAGATCGCACTACGCTGAGGAAAGGGTACATTTCCCGATCCCCACTATAGTGCGATCTGCACTACATTGTCGAACCTTGCTATAGCAAATGTTCGCAATTGTAAGGTTCAACAATGCCGTGATCACACTTCTGGTTCTGCTACCTGAGGTTTGCACATTGGCTGATCGCACATAGTGTGATCGACAATGTGATAGTAAACCATTTGGTGGCCTGGGAGGACATGGTTGACTGACCATGCTACTTTGCCAGGGATGGTTTGCATTTATCCTCTCAAGGCTTTCGGGTACTGGCAAATACTTTTTCCACCTCCATAGTGCCTTTTTAGGCAATGCCAAACTGATAAAACCCACTGACTTAACTGAACCTATAAATGAGTATCTGAAGGTGGTACGGCTGAGTACTAGAAGTCATAATAAGATACTCCACTCCCTGCAAGCCTTCCTCTCCCTGGAGACTGTAGACATCTGTGTAGTAACAGAGACATGGTTTAAAGTCTCGGGCAGTACCTGAGTGATGTAAGGTTATAATGTCTTTTACACCTTTAGACCAGCTACTGTATAGGAGGGAACTAAAGGTGGAGGAGTGTCAGCCTATATTAAAACCACCTCACATCCAGGTTAGTTAAAGTGCATGATTCAGTGGAACTCATACATGTGGAACTTGCTATAAACAGGGTCTCATACCATATCCTTGCAACCTATAGGTCCCCCTCCATGTCCCATGAAACCCATACTACCTACGTCAATGTACTAGAGTCCTTCACCTTTCAACCCAATACAGTATTCAAAGGGTTCTCAACTACCCTTGTATAGATTGTGAATCCTATACCCCTTCTAATGCACAAGCCCAATAATTCCTAAACTTTGGTGCCAACATCCTGGAGTTGTTGGTCCATTCTCCTACCAGGGATACAAACATCCTTGACCTTGTAATCACAAACATGAGGGGGGCTGATGTTCCTCACCCAATGTAATGTCTTCGCTCATCAGCTCTGACCATAAGGCAGTATTGCTTGAAATAATAATTTAAATCCTGGGGATCCAGCAAAACTAAAAACCTTTAAGAACTATTCCAAGGCTAACCTCTCTCTACTAAGTGACACCTTAGCTAAATTCCAAGCACCTCCAAACCCAGTAAACACCATAGCATATGCTGAGCTATTTTCAAAATCTCTGTACAGCCGTATTGATAGCTGTATAGAGCAAGCTGCACTTACTTATATTAATAAGATAAACTCAAAAGACAAGCATCCAGTATCAATCAATTATATGAAAAAGAAAAAAAATTTGGCCAAGCATAGGAGAAACAAAGCCATACATACTATAAACTCCCTGATCAATGTAAACTGACAACTAAGAGGATTAATTAATGCTTTAAAGGCTAAAATAGCTTTTCAGGCAAAGGACAACCACAAAGCTTTCTTCAGCTGTGCCAGTAACCTCAAGGGAAATGATCAGTAATGCACAAAATGCCTTGTAAATGGCATCAACCACATTGAACCAGAGACCATTGCCATCCTTTTGGCTGACAGGTTCAGCTCAAATTTCTCCCCCCAACTCCCCCCCAATAGTCCTAAGGAAATACCACATACCGCAGTCCCCCAACCATTATTAGGAGACAGGTCATCAGTGCACTTCCCAAGTCCAAAAACACTGCATCAGTAGACCCCAATAACATCCCAGAATGCTTAAGAAGTAGTATGAAATATATGACCCCTATGGTCAACTTGAATCACTTTTCAACTGGAGCCTGTATTCGGGTTTTGTGCCCATGGAATGGAAGATGGCTACAGTCATTCCCCTGCATAAAGGAGGTCCAACTACTCATCCAGGAAACCACACACTCTTAGTCTGGCCAGCCTCATATGCAAGGCCATGGAAAGAATCATCATCAACATGATAAATGTGATGAATAATGAAATATTAAAAGTAATCGGGGGTTGCTTAGTTTGTGTAGGTGTTCACAGTTGTATTGTATACCACAACTTTTCATTAACCAGATGACTCATGGTATACAGCACTTACTAGTAAATTGGAAAATATAATGAGGTACTGAGAGGATATAATTTTGAAATGTTCAAATAGCTGGTTTTGCAAGGGGCTCCACCCCCTCTTCTGTGTGAACTGTGCATACCACCTCCAAACAGTACTTCAGAGTGAATGGAATACCTGGTGTTGGTGAATACCAGATATTCCTTCTGTCTTAAAGGCAGTGTTACTATATTTATATACAAACACGCACACACACACACACATATATATATATATATATATATATATATATATATATATATATATATATATATATTACACGCATTTGGGGATGCATCAGCTATAGCTGTCCAGCAGATGCATTGTACATGTATTGTACTGTCAGATGTTGTAATTATGCCATAGAATTCATAGACTCACAACTACGAAGTCAGATATTGTGCCAGCGAAACTGCATCAAATTTATTTATTTTTTTTACTCAAATGATTTTTATTTTGATGAAATAGCACAATAATTTAATACATTCATAACATTCAATAACTATTTACAATATTTACATTCAGCCTGACAAAAAGGATTCAGATAAAACATTTTTAGTTGAATAATAAGTTAATATATAAACTATGATAGTTAGGAAGAGTTTGGTTCCATCTGTAGTGTATCAATCAAATTCTAAACTTTCCTCCATGGACTGTTAATCAGTGGCTTAGGAAAAGTTCTTAACTCTTTAGTTCTTTTCTCCATTAGTATGCATTTCTTCAGTGGTAGGAATTCCTCCATTGTGGGTGCTACATTAGAGTTCCATCTTCTAGTTATACATTTTCTGGCTATTGCTAACATTGTCCACAACAAATACAGGTCATCTTTCTTCATATTATTACTTTTAACAACATTCAATAAAATTAAAGACTTTGTCAAAACAAATATATCAGTGTAGATAGCTTGAAGAAATTTGTTAATCTCATTCCAATATGGTTTAATAATGGTACAGTCAAAAAATATGAGACTAGTCAGCATTAGTGGACAGATGACATCTCCAGCATAACTTGCTGTTTGAAGGGTTCATTTTTGAGAGTTTCTCAGGTGTCAAAAAGGATCTGTGTAGAAATTTCCAATGAAAAATCCTCCAGAATTATGAGTAAGAAGTTAGTATAACTGAAAATAAAATGTTTGTTTTGTCTTCCATTGATAATGATGCTTGAAACCCTTTAGTTAGGTATTGCCAGTAAGAATCTTTAGGAGCTGTCTTATAGACTATTAAAGTGTTATATAGATATGATAATTAATTCTTAGCATTGATATTATTATATAGAATTCCAAAAATCCAGTTTATAATTTTTGGTACGTTTTTGAAGGATGAGTTATGTATTATTCTGCACATATCCTTAGTGTATGCTGTGACACTCTGAAGATCCAACCAGTCATTAAGGGATAGGCCATAGGTTGACAATATACTTTGTGTGTTCAAAGCTTGTTGGTTTTCAATACATTGCAACCAACAAAATAGGTTATTATTTTCCCATAAACCAGAAATTTCTCTGTGTTTTATCAGGGAAATCCCTAGTAATAGTAAATGGTATTAAAAATATATGCCACAGTTTTATATCTAAATTTGTGTTAATTAATTTTTTAAACACATCAAGAATATTATTTATTAGTGTTAGTTTAGTTAATTTTGTTGTACTATACTGTAAATTTAAACTTAAATTGTGCTGTATCTTATCTTTGTCAGTTACCAAAGCATTCTTTGATAAATAATTTTCATTCATTGTATAATGGAGTGTAATTGTTTCCAATTGGAAGAGTATCCAGAATTTATCCAATTCATTACTATTTTAATTACAGATGCCTTTATATAAGTTTCAATCTCTGGGAATTTTAACCCCCCCTTGTTCCCATTTTCTGATATGATGAGAATATGCCACTATATTTCTTTTGGGATACCATATGTATTTCAGCAGAGTTGAAGTCATTTCTTTAAGGATTTTCTTTTCCAGGTGGAAGTGTAAGGGCTTGTGCCATATATAATATTTTAGGTAACAAAACCATTTTTATCAGTTGTAACCTATCATCAAATGTTAAAATTATTCCATTTGCTTATTAATGTCTTGATTTAGTCTATGGCTTTAGCATGGTTAAGCTGTAAGGTTTCTTCTATATTCTTGCCTAGGACTATTCCTAAATAGTCTCGAGTTGAAACTTGGTTTCCAGTAATATGATTAACTGGAACCTGTATGTTCTTTTTTTATTTATTAATAAATATTTTGATTTATATTTGTTGAAGGAGAGTCCTGAGATTTTTTTGGAGATTTGTTGTTACTATATCCACTTCACCTAACACTTTCTTAGAGTTGGGTAAGGTAAGTAAGACATCATCAGCAGACATCATTATTTTAGAAATATATTGGTCATATATATTTATACCTCTTATCTTTGGGTTATTACGTATTAAAATGGCAAGTATTTCTGTGGCCAGAGCAAATAGGATAGGGGACATGGGACATCCTTGTCTAGTACCTCTAGTGATTTGGATTGCTTTGGAAGTAAAGGGACCTAATTTGACATATGCTAGATTATTTTTATAGATTTTCTTTATCATTGTTATAAAAAGGGGGGTCAAATAACTGTAAGACTTTAAATAACCCCAATTTAAGGAGTCAAATGCCTTTTGAATATCTAGATCTATTATCAATGCTTCATGGTTTCTTCTATCAAGGTAATCTATCAGAGTTAATACTCTTAATATTATCCTCTGTATGCCTGTTATGTATGAAACCAGTTTGGTCTTCATTAATTATTTTAGATATGGGTATTTTCAGTCTATTGACCATAATTGACTTGATAGTTTATACTCATTATTCAACAAATAAATTGCTCTATATAGGAGTTGCAATGATTAGGATCCTTATTCTCTTTTAATATAGGGGAAATTAGAGTATCTCCAAGAAGGAGGAATATTTACTAATGTTTGAACTTCAAGTAGGAGAGAGATTATAGAAGAAGGGAACAATCTATAAATTTCGATAGTTAAGCCATCTATTCCAGGTGCTTTATTAGACTTACTTTAATCCCATATATAATTTCCTTTTGAGAAAGGTTTTTGCATCTCTAACTTAAGGTTCTCAGGAATTCTTGTTATGTTGGGAACTATATTCTCTAACTTCTCACTTTCATTTGTACTTATTTTATCTTTATGATGCTCTCCATAATGATAATTAAATGTCCCCTATGTCCAAAACTTTTTCCTTTTCCCTCATGAAAGATACTATCAATGTTAGTAATTTTTTATTGTATCTTAACTTTCATAGATAAGTTATGAAGATGCTTAGGAGAGGTAGCATAAGAGTTTAATTTGTTTTTCCATAGCTAAATTAGTTTTATGGGACAATATTTCATTGCATGTATTTGCTTTTTCTGCTTTCTTCTTATCTGTAGCAATTACGTTTTTATTAGATTTAAGAGATATTTGATTTTGGAGTTGCTGTAACTCTGAGTCCTATTCTTTAATTTTATTTTTGTACCAGCTAATGGCTTTACCATATAGACAGACCTTAAGAGAATCCCACACCATAATTGTGTTTGCTTCTGGTTTATAATTAATCTCTAAGAGAAGCTGAAGTTCAGAAGTTATCCAAGATTTAAAGTCTTTAATTTTTGTGATCTATGAAAGAATCATTGAAGTAATAACTAATTGATTTAATTCCAAGTCTATTGTTAACAGGAAATTATGATCTGAAAAGGGACAAGGTTGTATTGAAAAATTCAAGATTTTATAATAAAGATATTGTGAGATATGAATTTTATCTATTCTAGTTTGGGTACCATGTCTGTAGTCCTGGTGTAAGAATAGTAAAGAATTTGGTCCCAAAGCATTAAAGGTATCTTTTAATTTAAACATTTCTGTCCATTTTTTAACTGTTTGGCCGAGGACAATAGTCTAGGAGATTTCTTGTTGGTAGTTTTTGTAATGTCTGTGATACAATTGAAATAGCCTCCTAGTATAATATTAACCTTTAGAAGTAGTTGTAATAAAGTCTAAGTGTTTTTAGCTAGTCCAACCCCCATACCCGAGAACCAGTATAAATGAACCAGGGTCCAAATTATATTATTAAACTTAAATATAACTAAGGCCATGAGTCCATCATTATCTACATATTTGTAAATGATTTGGGGATTTAAAGTCTTTTTCCATAGAATTGTTACTTCTCTGGTCTTATTTTTATAAGAAGATTGAGCAAGTATTGTGTATTCCTTAGGGTCCCACATAAATGTGTCATTTATTTTAAAGTGTGTCTCTTGGAGAAAAACTATTTGAGCCTTGTTTAGTTTAAGATACCTTTAGTAGGTTGGCTGTCTTATATGGGGTGTTTAAGCCATTAGTATTTAAGGATATCGAAGTTAAATCCATATCAGAATTCTGTAAAGATAGCAAATAATAAAGGAACTTGTATTAATAGAATTCTGTATACATAATACACTTCCTGAATAGACAGTAGAATATCAATTGTATTTCTGTTTATCGCAATACAAATAACTTTCCCCATGAAAGAAAAAAGTAAAACAGTTGTGTCAGGCATTTCAAAACTAGAAAAACAGTTAACAAAAAATTAGCATATTTCACTCTGATATAAACTTTAATACATCCTATACATGGAATGAGATACATTCCTAGTCTAGCAAACAAAACTAAATCTGCTAAGACTCCCTGTCCCAACCATCAACCTTTGTTGGTTTGAGCCCATGAAAACAAAGTAAAAAATGGAGAATATATTATAAATTAAGAGAAAAATAGTAGTGAAAAACAACTAATCAGATATTGATTCCAGTTAGGTTTTAGAGATAAGTTACATACACTATTCTTAGAAGCATTAAACATTTATACAGTAATTATTCACTAAGAAAGCAAGAGACATATTAGGATATATATATATAATCTTAATTTAGTGCTTAATAGACTAAGGAAACATTAGCTTTATTAACAATCTAAATGATTACCCAAAATACCTAAGCATGTCATCTGTATTAGCTCTAATAAAAACTTCAAAATGGCATAACAATTCAAAGAATTATTTAGCACTAAATAAAAACTTAACAAGAATTGGATGTTGGCACATAGTGAGTGCATGTCATTCCCAAAAAGATGTTAACATAGATTTTTAGAAGTATTCCATAAGACATATTTGTCCTTAATTAACTCCTAAACTTTTGGAATAGCAGATGTTTAAATAACTGACTAAAATCAATAATAATTAACTGGCATCCGTTAAAATGACAAAAATTAGTAAAAGCCATTATTTATATAAAACCTGCTATGGATAATGAGTCTTAAAAGTGAATGACTCAAAGACAAAATTCAGATAGAGATAGCTGTAAGTATCTACCATAGTAACAGGGTAATACTGAAACTCATAACTTGTTTGTTGTGTTATCACAAGTCATAGGTATTACTGAGCTCTTTCCCTGTCATGAAGTGCTAATATACTAAAAAACATTACTTTATAATAACTGAAAACATGACATCTGAAATATAAATAATATCTAGGATACAATAAGGAAATCAACATATTAAATGCAAAGTAACTATAGTTCAATCAAAATTATTCATACATATATTTGCTAGGATTTAGTATGATGCTTGGGTATCCTTACAGTTATTACCATTAGTCATAAGCATTTCCTGTAAATGTATAAGCCTATACTGAACACTTGCTAACTGCATAGGAAAGTTATTTATAAAGATCTGTTTATAAAAAACTCTGGTATATTCACTAGAAATAGTGGCTATAATTAACTGTTTACAAGACAAAAAAGAAGTTGTCTTACCATAATGTTCCATCTGTGTTTTCCAAGCTCGCACCAGCCAAAAACTCTCAGCTAAGACCTACCCACAATGCCCTTCTAGTTACTCCAGATCGAGTTTGCCCATCCCTATATAATAGACATAGTTATAGAAAAATAGTAGAAGGCTCTGTCTGAGCAAATACCCTAACCAGGAGTTCCTAAAGTCCACCAGGAGTCCAGGCAGGGGGAAGGAGATCGGGAAGTAATGAATGAACAAAGATCTACAACACAGATGTAACGTTATGGTAAGACATAACTTCTTTATCTGATGTTGTAAATCTTTGTTCATTAATTACTATTAGGACCGAGTCCCCAGCTACTTGAGTCCTGGGTGTCCCTAAGGAAGGATATTCCTGAGCATCATGGAACCAAAAGATGCTTGTCCCCTGGAGGCCAAATCCAATTTGTAATGAGAGATAAAGGTATTGAGGTCTTGTCCAATGGCTGCTGCGCAGATATCATCCATAGAGGCTCTGGAATGAAATGCTACAGAAATTAGCCATAGATCTGGTAGAATGAGCCTTTATTCTGGAAGGTAAGGATGGATTATTCTGTTGGTAGATAAAGGTAATGATGTTTCTAAGCCAAGAGGATAGTCACTTTGGAAACAGGTTTACCCAATCTGGGTCCTGCAAAGGCCACAAACAATTGATCTGTTTTCCTGGAAGATTTAATCCTGTCCAAATAACAAGGAAGCTGCTGATGCACATCAAGGGTGTGCAAAAGGTACTCCCCTCTATTAGAATGCTGAGGGGAGAAAACTGGCAGGTCAATAGATTGGTTAATGGAATATCCAGAAATGACCTTGGGCAAGAAAGAAGGGTCAGTACGAAGTGGCACCCTATCCGTGTGGAAGATCAAATAAGGTCTCTTGACACTAGAGGCCTGCAGCTTAGATACTCTTCTCGCTGAGGTAAGTGCTGCTAGAAGTAAGGTTTTCCATGACTAAAATTTTTAAATCACGTGAATCAAAGGGCTTGAAAGGATGACCTGTGAGAGATTGAAGTACCAAAGTAAAGTTCCAGGGTTCTAAGGGAGGCTTGACCGGAGGTTTAACATGTAATACTCCTTTCAAAAATGTCTTACATAGGCGGTGTGACATAATCGAAGAATTATCAAGTCCATTATGAAAATTGGCGATAGCTGCTAAATGTACAGTGATCATCGATGCTGAGGCTCCTGCATGTTAAAGAGTAGTCAGGTATTGTATCATCTTTTGAATAGGCATAGAGAAAGGGTCTAAGTTCTGATCTTGGGCCCAAATAGAGAACCTAGTCCATTTACTAGAATAAACTTTCCTGGTGGAAGGTGTGTGTGAAGTCAGAAGAATTTCACAAACAGATGAGATAAGATGTCAGGCAGCCTGGCAATCATTGGAAGTGGAGGAACCAAGCTGTGAGCTTGAGACTGTGGAGGTTCGGATGAATAATTCCCTGAGGATAACAGGTCTTGGGAATGATCCAGGATCCACAGGCTGTGAATCAGATGAGGCCATAGAAACGGGAACCAGACTTGACGGGGCCAGTAGGGGGCAATGAGGCTCACTTTGCTTCTCAACCTCTGAGCTTTCTGGAGAAATTTTGAAATGAGGGGAAATGGGAAGGGGGAAGGCATACAGAAGGCCCGGGGGCCAATTGTGCATTAGAGCATCCCTCGGGGATTTCTCCTGAGGGAGGATTCATGACAAAGTAGCTTCTGCATTTGTAGTTTATGGGGGAAGCAAACAGATCACATCAAGGCTTGCTGCAGCATTGGAAGATCCGATACTCTGTTACAGGGTTGAGGGACCACTTGTGAGGCTTCAGTATATTCCTGCTCAGATTGTCCGCAATAAGGTTGAAACTCCCAGGAATGTGCGTTGCTATAAGAAAGTGGTTAGAAGCTATCCCCAATGCCAAATCCTTATGGCTTCCTGACACAGGGAGTAAGACCTGGTTCCACCTTGCTTGTTGAGATACCAGACGACTGGCATGTTATCTGACTGAATTGCAATGGTCCCAGAGGGTTGAGATGCATGAAACGCTAAGAGAACTGCCCTCAATTCCAGGACATTTATGTGCAAATTGGCCTCCATGGGGGACCAGGTGCCTTGGACCGTCTTTCCCTGGAAATGCCCCCCCCCACCCTAAAAGGGAAGCGTCTGTGGTCACCGTGGGCTGGGGAAGACAGAATGATTGACACCAAAGATTTGTTTGTGGCCTCATCCACCATAGCATTTCTTCCTTGCAACGGTTTGTAAGACGTATCATGTGGTCGAGTGGATGAGTTAGAAATGACCATTGTGTGGAAAGGAGCCACTGCAGGATTCTCATGTGCAGCCTCGCCAGTGGTACTAATATAATGGCAGCCACGATGGAGCCTGAGAGTTGCAGTACAAGACATGCTGGTACATAGGTTTGAGGAAGAAAGACTTGGATTTGGTGTCTTATTTTCAAAAGCCTGTGAGGAGGGAGAGAAGGCTTGACAGGATGTTGTGTCGAAGACCGCTCCAATAAATTCCAGTGTCTTCATTGGGGACATTTGAGATTTGTCCTTGTTGATTGTAATCCCCAAGCGGAGAGTGAGACCTTGAGTGTAAGAGAGGCTGTGGACTAGGAGATTCCTGGTCGGAGCGGTAAGGAGCCAATCGTCTAGATACGGAAACACCTGGAATCCTTGTAGTCGAAGATGAGCTACCACAACTGTCATACATTTGAACACTCATTGTCAAGAGACCGAATGGCAGTGCCCTGAACTGGTAGTGATTGGCTCCTAGCCGGAAGTGGAGAAACCTCCGGGAGCAGTGATCCATCTTTATGTGGTAGTACGCGTCCTGGAGGTCTATTGAAGACATCCGGTTGTCCCTTCCTAGGAAGGGAAGAATGTACTGTACCGTGACCATCTGGAATTTTTGAGGTTTGATAAATTTGTTCAATAGGCTGAGATCCAAGATTGGTCTCCAGACCCCTGTCTTTTTTGGCAGTAAAAAGAACCTTGAGTAAAACCCGGATCCTGTCTGGTCTGGTGGGATTGGTTGGATGATTCTTTTTCTTAGCAGCTTTTCTATTTCTAAGGCTGCTAATTCCCTCTGATTGGGTGGTACATCGGGATTCGTTTGACGGGTCTGGGAATTATTTGTAGCCTCTGGATATTATTGCACCCAAACATCTGTAGTAATAAGATGCCAGGCTGGTAGGTGCAGAGAAAAATGACCCCCCGACTGCTTCCAGAGGAAAGCAATCGGGCCACTGCTCAGGAGCGCTGGTAGGGTCTGCCAGAGAAAGAATCTCTAGCACCCTGGTTATGTGGACCCCCTCTACCCCAAAAGGGGTGTCTTCCATATAAATTGCCCCCTCTGCCCCAGAGGGATCGTTTACCACGAGTGTCACGAAAATATCCTTGGGATTTCTTGAACCACATTTTTCCTCCCTTCTGGTTCCTGGAGTAGGACCTCTGGGGGTTGGAAAAGCGTATGCCCACAGGAGATAAGGTCTTTCCATCTTTCTCACTACGTACAAGTGTGTCTTTTACTTTGGGTCCAAAAAGTGCAGTTTCGTTGACAGTTGCATTGACGAAGGAAGATTTAAAGGGGTCTTTGAAGTCACACAACCGCATCCAAGCATTACGTCTCATGACCATGCCTGATGCAGCAGCTCAAGCTGCCCCCCTCGGTGGTGTGACATATCAAACACATTGAGGAGTTGGAAATGGATTCAAGGGTCGCTAGCTGCGAGGCGACAATGTCACATACCTCATCAGGCAGTATCCTTACCAAAGAGGAAGACATTTTGGAAATTAGGTCTCTTCTGGAGGCAAGTAAAGTGTGCCAGATAGTTCAGCGACCAAATGGGGAAGGTTGCTGAAGCATAGGTCTGCTTCCCTAGTCTATCCATGGTCTGGGACTCCCTATTCGGAGGATGGACAGTGGAACTGTCTTCTACCAGTTCCCTCTTGGTCGCCGCAGCCACGACCATAGAATCAACTGTCAACTGTTTGGACCAGTGGGGCTGGTCTTCAGGTGTAGATAAAATTTTGTCTAGCCTCCAGGGGACAGGTTCTACGTTGTCCGAGGCCTTCTAGGCACGCTGCATAATGAGCTTAACAAGGTCATCTGCCAGTGGGGTCACCCATGAAGTAGATGGCTGGGCATGAAAGGCCTGCAAGAACACCAATTCCTCAGAAGAAGGGTTAGAGGAATTCCAGTCTCCCAGCTGCTTGAGGATTTCAAGAATGCCTCCGAATGAGATGTCGTCTGGAGGAGACCGTGGGGACTCTCCCCCCTCATCACAATCAGTGTTTTCGGTGATAGATTCCTCCGGGGAATCAACGTGCTTCCTCTTGCACTGATATTCCTCGTGTTTCACTGTTGGTCATTACATTTGGGTAATCTGCTGGCAGATTACCCACAGTCGGCCTGATTAACAAAGTCTTGGGTCCTGTGTCGGTTGCTGTCCCTTCTTCCATGATGTCAGGTCGTCAGGGGTATAAAACATGCAGCCGACATCATTACATCAGTCTTTCTTGCCATGCGGTGCACGAAGCAGAAGCAGTTCGCAAGTGCTGGTCGGCCGACTCCTGAAATTTTCGTCTTCGAGTTTCAGAAACAAAGTCTTCAACTTAAAGCCAAGTACCCCGTTGGGGAAACTTTTTCTTGCTCCTTACCGATGTCAGTAAAAGTTAATAATTGCATTACTTGTGGAAAGCAAATACCTCATAAAGATTTTCATTCCAACTGTATTCCTTGCTTAAGCCCTGACCACGACGTACCTTGTTGTCGGTTTTGTGCTTTATTTAATCAGCGTACTATCTGTTGTCAGTACATTTTTGCCTCTAAATATTTCAGTTCCTCGGTTTAATTATCCAGAAATGTTAGCCATCCGTCTACCGGGATTCCGAAAAAATGCAAAGATAAAGACAGAGACAGGCTGCCGAGGTCCAAAACTGCCAACGATGCTTCTCCTAAGCCAGTCGCCAGTTCGCCGGTACTCAGTGAGGCGCTGATACCCGCTACTTCTGATTCGCAGGCCTCTACTGAGACCCATTCCGAGTCTGGTATGCTGAGAGATGCTTCACTTATGGAACCTGCGGATGTCTCTACCTTGGATGGGTCCAGAGCCGCTGTGCAGGCACCGGCTTCTGAGGGTGTATTCAGGCCTACAGACTTGCAAATTAAATCGACACTGCCTTCATTACTAAGGCCTAAATCTCGATCCATGTCTAAAAAACCGATGCCCAGGGCACATGTTCGGGCCCCTATGCCTAAAAAACAAATGATAAAAATGGCTGAAGTTCTAATTACTCTAATCAGGGGTAGTCAACCCCTCCCCCCCTCTAAGAGGCCTAGGGCTGAGCTCGATTATGAATCTTCTGATCAGGAATCTGTTTCTTCAGACTCTTCTAATGACCTGGTTTTGTCCTTACCTACTTATGAGGATTCTGATGCAGAGGATTCCATTCCCTCTGCTTCCCCTCCTGAGGATTTTTCTTTTGGGGAAACTTTACATACTTTAAGGGAGCATTTCCACTGGGAAAGCCAGGAATTTTCTGATTCAAAAAAGAGACTTTGGGATTTTCTTCTTCTACCTCAGCATAGGCCTGTGGCTATACCCAGATACTACAGGGTTCCTGGGTCCCACAAGTTCCATTTCAAAAATCCTGTTGCAGATCCAGAAACCATTTCTCAAGGACCCAAGGGTATTAAGGCTTCTACTGCTAAAAATCCTACCCCTTCTGATAGAGACTCCAGGGCGCTGGATAGATGGGGTAAAAAGGTTTATACTTCTGCAACCTTGACAATCAGAGCTTTAAACTGCCAGTTTCATATGTTAAAATATCAACAGCATATTATTGGACTGCTTAAACAGAAAATGATGTTGATTCCTGACTATGTGGAAAGTAAAGATTTACAGGATTTAATGCACTCTGCTGAACAAGTTGGAAAACATACTTTGCAGTGTGGTTTTGATTCTTTAGAGGCCTCCTGCAGGGCTGCTGTTACTGGGTCTGTGCTTAGAAGGCATGCTTGGCTTAAGGAGCAATCTTTGCCTGATCATGTTAAAGCTAAATTGGATCATGTTAAAGCTAAATTGCTGGATGCTCCTTTAAATCAGGACTGCCTGTTTGGAATAAGGCTGAAGAAGTTCTAAAAAAAATGGAAGATAAAGCTAAATGTATGCAAACTTATCTTACAAGTGCGACCTCCAAGATTTAGTAGGCACTGGCCTACTAAGAATTGGTCCTTTCCAGCCCCTTCCAGATCCTCTCAAGCCAAACCCAGACACAGCAAAAACCCCAGGTTTCAGTCCCAGGGGATTGTCAGAACTAAGCAGTGGAAGGCCACCGCTTCCAAATCTGGAAATAACAAGACACCCCCCCCCCCCCCTATAGTAAACAGTCTCAATGACTTCCTTTTAAAATTACCAAGCAGTTATCTTTTAACCACTCCTTTGGGGGGATAGATTGCTCTTCATGCAAAGAACTGGGAACTCATAACCCAGGACAAATGGGTTTTAATTATAGTCTCCCAGGGATACAGATTTCATTTACACTTGTTGCCAACACCAAACGGGTGGCCAGACCTGCCCCCAAATCAGTGGGCAGAGGCTCAAAAACAAGTACTTTCCCACTTAAGCATGGGGGCTATTCAGCTGGTACCAGAAGAGGAAAAGGGACAAGGTTTCTATTGCAGGCTTTTTCTGGTTTCCAGAAAAGACAAATCATGGCATCCAATCCTGGACCTGTCTACTCTAAACACCTTTCTGGAGATTCCAAAACTCAAGATGCTGACTCTTCACCAGTTACTTCCTATGCTAGGCAAAGATGCCTTGTTGGCAGCTCTAGATTTAAAAGAATTATACCTGCACATCCCAATCAGGGAATCTTGCAGAAGATACCTCAAAGCAGGCTACTTGCATTATCATTTCTCTGCCCTGCCCTTTGGCTTATCTACTGCGCTCAGGGTATTCACAAAGTGCCTGGCTCCAGTTATTGCATTTTGCAGGCAAAGAAATATTCAAATATATCCATACTTGGACGATTGTCTAATTCAGACAAAAAAACAGGGCATACTTCTAAATCATCTGTCGTTTAAGGGTTCTAACCTCTCTGGGGTACACCATAAATGCAAAGAAATCACAACTGATATCCTGTCAACAGATTACATTACAGGGTGCAAGCTTGAATACAACTGCCCAGATGGATTACCTCACTCCAGAGAAGCAAATTCATTTGGTAACTTACTTCAAACAAGTGGCCAGAAAAACCCTGCTATCTGCAAGACAAATACTGCAAGCATTGGGGTGCATGGCCTCCTACATTCTTCTAATTCCATATGCAAGACTGCATATGAGGAAACTACAGTGGTATCTAAAAAGTCTATGGAATCAACATTGTCACAGCATGGAAAACAATGATTCCTGTCATAACTTGCCTACGCCTGGAGTTCCTATGGTGGGCAGAACCTGCCACCAAAACAAGGGACTACCATTCACACTACCCCCTGCCGCCCAAACCCTAACTACAGATGCATCAGACTATGCATGGGCGGCTCACCTGGCAGGGAAGTGCATTCAGGACAAATGGAACCCAATTCAAATGCACCTACATATCAATCAAAAAGAAATGTTAGCTGTACAGAATGCTCTGACAGCCTTCAAGGACTACATTCTTCCAGGACAACTAATGGTAAAGAAGGACAACACCACGGTTATGTGGTAATAAGCAAACGGGGGGGGGGGGTACACATTCCTACCCCCTATGCAAACTAGCCATGGCATTGTACAACACAGCCTTGAGCTACCAAGTGCATCTACTAGCTCAATTCCTGCCAGGAAAATTGAATACACTGGCAGACGGACTAAGCAGAAACCTCATGGACCCACATGAGTGGAAACTGAAACCATGGATTTTCAACATGTTGACAAGCGAATGGGGGAGCCCAGACATAGATCTATTTGCCTCCCCCCAGAACTACCAGTTGGACAAGTTTTGCACAAGGACTACCCACAGACAAGCCAGGAAAGTGGATGCTCTGTCCTTCAGCTGGAAAAACCTGTCAGTTTACACCTTTCCCCCTCAGCCTCTGCTCTTCAAAGTTCTACTAAAAGTCAAACCGGACAAACCAAGGATGATTTTGATTTGCTCCAGACTGGCCGCGCCAACACTGGTACCCCCTCCTGCGCAGTGGGTCACAAATATCTCCATGGCACCTGCCTCAGACCCCTTCCCTGCTGTCTCAACAGGAGAACCAAATTCTGCACCCTCAGCTTCCAACATTGAAACTTGCAGCCTGGCTAATCAATTAAATTCACTCTCATCATCCCTCAGCAAACCTGTGATGGATGCAGGCGAGGAGACCTAGTACTAGAAAATCTTATGCTGACAAATGGAAAAGATTCTGTGCCTGGAACCAGTCTTTAGGGATGAGCACAGCAGCACCCAATTTACCTCAGATTTTGCAATACTTAACCGAGATGCTTCACAAGGGCCTGTATTTTTCCTCCATTAAAATCCACGCCTCAGCTATTTCAGCTTGCTGTAACACAGAACCACCCCTCTTCTCTCATCCTCTGTTCAAGAAGCATCTCTGAGGGGCAAAAAACTTGAGACCACCCAAGAGAGCTCCTACCCCTGCCTGGGACCTTAACTTTGTTTTGGAGAAACTCACTCTACCTCCTTTCAAGCCAGCTGCTAGTGCAGACTTAAAATTTCTTTCTCGGAAAACAGCCTTCCTTTTAGTAATCACTTCAGCTAGAAAGATATCTGAATTACAGGCCCTTATGGCAGTGGAGCCTTTCATCATATTTCATGCGGACAGGGTATCTCTCAGGACCAATCCATCCTTCATGCCCAAGGTGGTTTCCAGTGTGGCTCTTAATCAGTCAATTCATTTGCCAACCTTCTTCCCCAATCCACAGAACAAAGGGGAATGGATTCTGCATTCCTTGGATGTGCACAGACAACTAAGATTCTACTTGGACAGGACTAAATCTCGAAGAAAGTCTGAACAATTGCTGGTAGCATTTGCTGCAGGGGCAGAGGGGAAGGCTAATTCAAAACAAACCATTTCTAAATGGATAAGCCATTGCATTCATTTCTGCTATAAGCACCATGGAAAACCTATCCCCCAGGGGATCAGATCTCACTCCACCAGGGCTGCATCTACTTCTGCAGCCTTTCTCAGAGGTGTTCCTACCAGAGATAGCCTAGAAGTTGCTTCCTGGAGTTCTGTACATACTTTCACCAAGCACTATCATTTACCAATCTTCTCTAAATCCAGAGCTGGCTTTTCCACTGCTGTCTTGCAGGGCTTTATAGCTGGCCCTAATGCTGTATAAACTCCTCCTCCCAACCATAACTTTGGGAATCTACCCAAATGTAATGACTGCAACAGTGAAACACGAAGAACACAGTACATTTCTGTACACTTACCATAAATGTAGATGTTCGAGTGTATTCACTGTTGCAGTCCTGGTTACCCTCCCTCCAGCCCCCTAGTTTTTTCTGGCTATACCTCTCCTCGTCTTTACTATGCTTAAAAGTCTTTTTGGTGTATTTGCTTTTGGTTGGAGGTATACTTTTGTGTGTTTGTGTTTATTTGCTCCCCATTAGGGGGGTACCTGACATCTGGAGCAAGCAAAACTGATGTAATGGTGTCGGCTGCATGTTTTATACCCCTGACGACCTGACGTCATGGAAGAAGGGACAGCAACCGACGGAGGACACAAGACTTTAATCAGGCCGACTGAGGGCAACCTGCTGGCAGATTACCCAAATGTAATGACTGCAATAGTGAATACACTCAAACATCTACATTTATGGTAAGTGTACACAACTGTACTTTTCTTCCGGGGTGGCTCCCCAGTAAGATCTTCCAGAGAAGAGGTTCCCTTCAAAGAGGGGATCTTGTGACTCCCGTGCCCGGGGTCCCGAAATAGAGGGTTGGGAGAGGTGCATGCTGGGGGGGGGAAGGGTTCTGATACTGATGTCATTGGTGCTGACTGCGAGCCTGTAAATTCAAGGACCCTCTCCATCACCTGGACTGCAGGCCCGCCCAAGGAGGGATGGGAGCCCAGAATCAGGAAGGGCAACTCTGAACCGGGGAGCCCACCTCCAGGTGAGGAGCTCCGAGAGAACTGGAAGCCGTCGGAGCTGTGGACATAGATGGCGCCAGTGAGAAAATAGGTGCCTGGCTAGGTACCAAGGTACGACAGTCTAAGCACTGCTCCGAGAGAGCATTGGCTCCACCTGAGCCAATGCAGCAAGGGTGGTTGGTGCTGACATGGCAAAAACTGCTGTCGGAGCCGAGACAGTATGCACCGGAGTAGACATCAGTACCGAGATCTCTTGGATCTGGGTAGAGGCCGGAAGAGGATAAACAGGGAAAGATGTAGTAAAAGATTCTGAGCCAAGAGGGTCAGAAGGTCTAGCTGGAATGGGGAATCCCCTAGCTGCCAGAAGTTGGTCCACAACCCACACTAGATCTAATTCAGAAAAAACTCCTAGTGGATTTAAAGGAGGCTGCTGAAGAAGACGATATTTTTATATTGTGGGATAGCACTCAGGATATCTTAGAGCAATTTATGGATTATATAAATAGGAGTACTTCTTTCTTGTTTTTTACACATACATGGAATAAAGATAGTATTAACTATTTGTATACCACCATCATAAAAACATCCAATGGTTTTAGATCTAATATATACCGTAAGGATACCTGGTGTAATAGTTATTTACATTATACTAGCCATCACCCCCAGATGCAAAAGAAAAGTATCATTAAAGGTCAAGCTGTCAGAATAGCTAGAATGACTTCTGACTATAATGACTTGTTTAATGAGTTCCTTTTTTTGGGTAAAAAATTCTTGGAAATTGGGTACCCTACCGACATGGTTATTGAAATACTAGATGAAGTATATAGAGGCTGGGGAAGTAAATACGTGGCACTTTTGGGAAAAACTACAACTAATTTAACTACAAAAAGAGGGAAGGCAGGTAAAAATTTCTACGGGGTCTGTGTCTTAGAATACAATATGTTTTCTGCATCATTTACCAACATTATTAGAAAAAATTGGAATACATTGAAAATAAATAAGGAAGTATATGAAATAGTTGGGAATGTACCTCTTTTTACATACAGAACTGGAAAAAATTTTAAAAGAACATTTGAGCAAGGAGAGAAAAAGAAAGGTATTTTAAAAGCCACCACTTCTTGTGGTGACTGTAATCTATGTAATATGATTTTGAGAGATACACGGATTAGGTTGAACAACAATTTAAATAGTGTGGTAAGATTTTGTAAGGGCAACTGCAAAACCAGGATGGTAGTATACATGGCTAAATGCGAGGGTTGCCACACATTCTATATAGGAAAAACTGAAAGGGCACTAAAAGATAGAATGTATGAGCACCAATATGATATAAGAACAGGGAAAGAGGCGAGTGCCTTATATAAACACTCATTGGTATGCCCAGCATATAATGGTTTTAAATTTGGTATTATTGATTTCATCACAGATAACAACGGGAAGGGGGGAGACATAAAAAATATTCTGCTGGGAAAAGAATTGAAATGGCAGTTGAGATTAAAATCTTTTATTACACCAGGATTGAATGCATATGTGACCATCAAACCTGTCCTAATATCTAGAGCAGAAAACATTTAGCAGGTTTTGCCTTAACCCCACATTGCCCTATACTATCTAAAATAAGTTAACATTTCCTTGGTAGTAACAAGTATTTTTTGGGATTATTTTCCTTTTATAATAGTATGTTAGGTAATGAAATTCTGGATCTAAAGATATATTTTGTAAACATCCCTGACAGGATTTATGGCATTATGTATGTACTAACAGCATATCTTTGGGTGCAGGTGGTTGACTCCTCTTTATATGCACAGTTGTTGTTGTAGTAGTATGTGCAATGTATATTTTTTTTACATTTTACTCTATATTATGTATAACATTTTTTAATTCAAGGTTATTGTGTGTTTTTTTCTTCAGAAATTGTTCTGCAGGAACTGCATTTTGGAAAATGCACAGAGATAGTAAATTTGTGGAAAGTGCAATTTCAAAATGAGTTCCCTTTTAAATGTTAATTGATCAATATAGGGGAAATGTTATTTAAGGAAAGGGTAGCAGATGTATATGATTCTTATCTGAAGAAGTCTAGTTTGTAGACGAAAGCGCTCATATCTTGTATTGTTGGCTTATTATAAAGACTGTTTTTTTACCTTAACAAGGTGACCTGGATTTCTTTTACATTGGTCAGTATTTGGTTTTATAATTATTTGGAATTTGCTAATTCAGAAAAAACTCCTAGTGGATTTAAAGGAGGCTGCTGAAGAAGAATCAGGTCTTTCTAATAAGAGGCTAAACCTCTGCCCCAAAAAAGGGTCGTAAGTTCGAGAGTATCTTGTAATTGGCAGATATTCGAGTTTTGGAGCCGATGGAGCTGAAGAAACTGTCGGCACTATTGCCGGGGATGGTGCTGAGGCAGGTACAGTCATAGGAGCCAATGTTCAAACCAAGAATGGCACCGAAGTCAGTGATGCCGAAGTTGGAACTGAAACAGGGGTGAATATCATGGACGGCACCGAGGGGGAAGATACAGAGCCTGGTGCCGGCGAAGCATGAAGCTGACTCGGTTCTGTAACTGACGGAGATGCAGGAACCACGTGACTCTGTTTTTTGGTCTTTGGAGGGGGTAAGACCTCCGACCCAGCTAGAGCCTCCAAAAAAGGTGTCTTGATTAAAACTTTTAAAATAAGCTTATGTTTACATTCTGCTAGTGTACGATTACTAAAACTAGCACAAATGTCACAGTCAGCTTTAATATGATCCGCGCCCAAACAGTAGGCACAACGAGCATGTGTATCCGAGTTAGGCATCTTATGCCCACTCTTGTCACACTGTTTAAACCCCAACTTAGGTTTTTCTGACATAGTAAGGCAACAAGGCTATCCTATAGAAAAAAAACAAAATAAGGGAGAGAAAAAGTTGAGAGAATACCAATGATGGCATTTAAAAAATACCACAAGTGGTAAGGAAGGGCCTGTCAAAGGCAGGAGAGAGGGACAGTACCAATAATGGTAGAAAATAAATTACCAAGGTAAAGGGTAGGGAATAGAATTAGGTTATAGGCGACAGTGAGAAAAGGCTAAATTGACTAAAAAATAAAAAATTTTGAAGAGAAACTATCTTAAAAAATGACAATTTTCTACTTAGCTTTGAGAGAGATGGCTAGCACGTCTTATTAAGAATGCGGAAAACGAGATCTGAAGTAACCAGGAGAGGGGCATTATGGGTAGGTCTTAGCTGAGAATTTTTCGCTGGCACGAGCTTTGAAATGGCCGTATCGGTTCCGAGGACGGAACCAAAGTCCTAATGGTAGTTAATGAACAAAGATTTGCAACATCAGATATAACATTTCTGTATATATTTGATCACAAAATATAGTCACTATTATAAAAGGGAATCATGAATATGTTTGCAGACAGTGTAGCTCATAATTCTTGTAAAAGAAGCCTACTAAGCTATATTAACCAATCAGAGACGACATTTACAGTTAGGTTTGCATATACACATTAGATGTAATCTAATCTGATCTGCATGCATAGAATGCATGATGTCATGAGCTAAGTAAGAACGCTTCACTTCCTAAATTTCAAACTGACATTTTCCCGCCCAGCACAATACATAGTGCAGTTTCCTGAGCTCACTTTAACTGTGTCACAAAGTATGCTTATTTACAGTAACAAATGCAAAGTTTAACTGTCAGATACTTCCAAACAGTAAAATAACATTCAATGCCAATGAGATAGAAAGAGTGACCACGGTAGTGCAGCTGTTAACATTGCCGCCTCACAGCAAGAGGTTCTCCGGTTCGATTCTCGGCCGAGGTGCCTTCTGTGCGGAGACTGCATGTCCTCCCTGTGGTTGCGTGGATTTCCTCCATGTGCTCCAGTTTCCTCCCACATCCCAAAGACATGCTGTAGGTGGATTGGACACTCTAAATTGGCCATAGGCATGAGTGCGTGTGTGTGTGTGTGTGCCTTCTGTGGAAGGTTGGGCGCCGGACTGGCAACTCGATGCTGTAAAACTCCACTGCCAATCATGAGCGGACAGGTGATCCGCTGTGGCAACCCCTAACCGGGAAAAGCCGAAAGAAGAAGAAGAAGGAGAATGCCAATGAAATAGAAAACAGTACTTTAACATTAAACTCTACAGGAAGCATAACTTGTAACCATTTAAAAAACTTGTGCCATAAAACATACAAGCATCTAACTGTCAGAGAGACCCAATTTATGTAAAAAGCCGCAAACAGCTTTTTGTTCACACATGTACCACTGTATATTCTGAAACAATCAGAAGTTATAAATATTAAAGAAACTAGTTAATATATACTAAATCATAGATATGCCCTGTTATCCCATGTATCCAAAACAGTTTTGATAAATTAATCTAAGCAGTGACTATACCTGTGTAATAACTCAGAAGAACATTTAGCAGGGCAAAGGACTATATATTATTTGAAATAAAGCATGTCATCTTAAGGTCATAAAAGCAAAGATAGCTTACTGTTCAGTTATATCACTCAATAAACCAGGAATATTATACTAATATACCAAAAGCATAAACAGTTATTTAATTTGTATATGAACAAAAAAAGCATAGAAATGAAAAAGCAAAAAGAGAAAGAAAAGCAATAAGGAAATATTGTCATGACATAACTTACTTGAAAATCTAATAAGTATAAAACAAATTAAAGTCCAGTTGCAGTAGACGCTTTGAGAGATTTAGTGGGAACAGCAATCATTGACTCAGTTTTTTGTTTTTTCTTTTTAACATCAGTCCAAGATTTATTAGTAACTCTCTTCAGAAATGCAGATGCCCATTCCATATCTTCAGGTAAGGAAATAATGTTTTTGTTTTTAATAAAGGCAGTGGCTTCCTCTAGGGCATTAAATGATCTCATTTCATTCTGATATAGAATTTTTATTCTGGCAGGAAAGACAAGCTGAGTTTTGATGTTATTCTGCTTTAACAGTTTTATTACTGGCCAAGCTTTTTTCCTCTGTTCCAAAACCCTGGTAGAATAGTCATTATCAAACCTAATTGGGTTTTGATTACATTTTAATGGACTTTTCCTCCAGGCACATTTTAGGGCCAACTCCTTGTCCAAATAAGATAGAAACTTTATGACTATTGATCTGGGAGGAGTAGAGGAGGATGTTGACACTGGCTTTCCTAAAGCTCTATGAGCCCTTTCAATACCAAAGGACAGACCCGCCTTTAAATCTAAAATCTCTGGAATCCAGATGTTCAGGAAAAAAATTATATCTTCTCCTTCAGCTCTCTCAGGTATGCCAAAAATCCTTATATTTGACCCTTCTCTCCCTGTTTTCCAGGCCATCCACTTTATTGAGAAGCCAAATGATTTGTTTGATGAGAAAATCTTTCTGGATTTCTTCTTCCTTCAGTCTTCCATCAGGATCATTCAGGGATGCTTCTAAGTGTGTTATTCTGGATTGATGCTGCTGTATAAGTTCCTTGAGAGAATCTGTTTCTGACAATTTTCCTTGAGGTTTTGAAAATTCTCCTTAAAATCATCTATTTCTTTTTTTAAAGATATTTCAGAATGAGAAGTCTTTGAAGTGCTCATCTCCACCAGTGATACAGTCTCCTTTATAATTTGACAGGAAAAAACTTTCCTAAGTTCACCAAAGTTACTAATAATATAGTTTATACTTCCATCTATCAATTCTAAGTAATTTTGCTATACTAAAATAAGTTTTTCTTGTTTTTATGCTAGTTTCATGGCGCTCTGAAAAACTGCTGCTATCAGTTGGCCATCTTGGCTCCGCTCTGCATCAAATTTATGACGGTCTTGTACTGGTGATCTGATGTTTCAGCAAGTACCCTTTTTTAGGCTAGTATATTTTTGATACAGAACAATCATTACCTAAGAAGACTTGAATGGGCTTTTGTACCAGTTTCTATCAGTTGCTTCATTTTAAAGGAAAAGAAAACACATTTATTCCATTGTCTCTAAATCAGTGAAACCTTAAACGTAGTATATTTGGAGATTAATTGTGTGGGGCAGAGCCCCCACATTGGGAATACATTTATAATGACGCTGCAGATAATTTGGTATATTATGAAATCACTGGTGGTAAATTGGGCATGATGTATTTTAACTTTTGTACGTTAAAGTAGAATGAAGCCACTTCTTAAACTCTGAGCATGTGTTTATAGGAGTTATAGGAAGTAAGCCGTGTTTAACAAAATGCTTACATTTGTACAGATTCAGCTTCATAGTGGGCAGTCTGGTGTATCTGTCAGCTATTCAGTCTTATGAATCGTACATATTTATCTGCTACTTTTGTACTGTTAATCTTTACATGGTATGGAGGTTTTCATCCTAAGCCCCCACTGATGATGAGCTTTACCTAGTGCAGTTATCCCAGTCAACAAACCAATTAACAAAAAAATAAAAATCCAGGTTGTATTGCCTGCTCCCTCTTGTTTTTCTGGCAAGAGTTTCAGAGGTGTTTGAAGCTACCTTGAAGTCGTACAATATGCAATATATCTATGGATCAGTCAGTTTGCAAGTTATTCTGACTTATGTCAGACATGTGACATTGTCTCCAGCATTTCTGACCTCATGACCTAGTAGAAGATAGGGATCTGACCTTGCAGTGGCTGATTAAGCAGTTCCTTGGAAGGATTTGACATCATTGCCAAGCTTTGAAGGACCATTTTCCTTTTATATTTTATTTTCCACAGCTGACTATCTGCATGCAAAGTGTCCTGTCCTTGTTCACCTGGCTTACCTAGCTATCCTGGCCTCCCTCATACTTGTAAAAAGGGTCAAGGCTGTGGAGAAGATCAAGTTTTTCCCAGATCCCCATCATACTGCTGCTGGTAATGTTTTCCTACCTTAACCCCTACAGCAAAGAGATTGCCCTGGTAATTGCTCTTCTCTCTTGGGAGGCCTTTGTTTTATGACAGATATGCTCACCCATCATCCATTCGAACTTGTGAATTCTGCTGCTGTACAGTTAATTTCTTGGAACTCGAACACAGTTATTTCTGTATACCTTAGGACTAGCTATCAATTTTTTCTGAAATTGACAACAGACTCATTTAAACTATTCAACCCCCCATACCTCTCAACTGTACAGATTTTCACAGAATGTCCAGATTTTTGCCTTGTATGTTTGGTCTGTTTTTCATAAAATTGTGTTTTTTTGGGGTACATATTGCTCTTCCACCATTGTTCTGTGCTTGGATGGCCCCCTTCCACACACTGGCTGCAGATGGAGTTCCCTGTAAATTGGACAGTTGTATATTTAGCCACCATTTTATTTTTTTCATTTATCTTCATGGGCTGTGCTTGTTCTGTGTGTTTCAAAGTGATAGCCAAAGGGTGGGAGTGCGAGGGAGCCCAAGCAAGATGTTTGCTTAGGCTCCAAGCACTGGATAAAGGGGCAGGAAGAAATAATTATTCAATCAACCAGTTATATGTGCAAAATAACTAACTAAATAATGTCAAGAAGGACAAAGGGGAAGGGAAGCAACAACTGGCAGAGTCTAAGGTAGCTCCATTGGAAGAACAGCTTTGTAGACTGTCATGAAAGTGGATGACACTTGGTAATGTGGACCTAATCAGGGAAATAAACAATCAACAAAGAGAAATGAATGAGCTGAATGAACTATCCACTACTTGTTAGAGGACAGAGCAGATATGAAATTAGAGGTGCTGGCACACTGGATGACATAGAAAACAGATTCAGGAGACATGAGATAAGAATAATAGGAGTGTCCAAGCCTGTCTTGGATACTGAACTGAAAAGAATGCTGCAGAAATTGCTGGAGAAATGATTGCACCTGCGCAGATTACAAGAACAACTAATAGAAAACATCCACAGAGTTGGTAAAAATGGAATTGCAAGAGTAGGACAGCAAAGACACACATTAGACTGCCTACTCAGCTGTAAACTTAACGAAGAAATGCTGAAACAGACCAGACCACTTAAACTGATGCACTTTTGTTATGAATTATTTAGATTATTTAAATTTAATACATAAACTAAGAAAAGGGATGGCTGACTTGTTGGGATCAATGAAAACCCCAGAAATTCCTGCATGTATTAACTATCCTGCTATCTTAATACTAATATGGAAAGGAGACTTTCCACACAGAGGGAGAAGTATGAGCGTTTGTTACAGAGACCTTGCACAATGGAAGCTGAAGAAGCAGACACAGAGGAGTAAATTCAAATATCCTACCATAAATGGGCTGTCAAGACAAACTTGAGAAGGGTTAGCGAGGAGGAAGAATTGCAGGCATCCCATACAGCATTTAATGTAGAGGCACCTGTTGGACTGAGACCTAAACAAGAAGTAAAGAAAGGCATGTGGACTGATGTTGACAAGATAACTGAATCAGACAAGATCCTGGACATAAAAGAAAGAAATTGATGAAAGAACATGGAAAATGGAAGAAACGTGATGGGAGTGGACAAAAAAGGTAAAGCAAGAAGAGCAAGACACTGGTCAAAGCAGAAAGTTGTCAAGATAGGAGAGTCTGGTAGCAGTAACTGCAGAAGAAAGAACAGAACTACAGAAAACAAATGAAGAACATACCATCAAAGAGGAGACAGTGCAGCTTAAGCCTCAGGGAATTCAGGCACCCAATGCTAGAGGCCAGAGGGCCGAGGCAGGCTGGACTGGATAAGAAATTTGGGAAGAAAAGCATAATGGACTACTAACAAGAACAATCAGACCAAAGGAGGAGGCCAAGAGGAGGGAAGGCTTCTAGAACTGAACAGCCTGGTCATACGGAAAGAGATGACAGAAGAAATGGGAGGCAGTACAAGAGAAAAACTGAACGGGTGCATTCAGGAAATGCCATTTAATACAGTCAAACTGAGACTGAAGTCATGAAAGTAACAGGACAAAAGGGGGTAAATGAGACTAAAAAGGACTAATGGGATCTGTGAACATGGGACACTATTCAAAGGTAAGAATTTTTTTTAATGCACTGTGCTCTGAAAGTAACAGAAAGGTAATGAGTAATGGGAGGGGGAACAAATATGCATACTGCTGCTACATCGTCATTCCTATGATGCACCATATTTTATGATGGTTTTATTTTCATATAAAAGTAAACTTTCTCTTTGAAGCAGTGGGTGCTGTGATTATACCTGAATGAAAAATGGGGAAGTGGAGAAAACATTATAGAAACACCAGTCTTAGGTTCATCTGCAATATATTAGAGCATGTTGAAATGGAATTCATGCAACTGACACACAAATAAGATCAAATATAAAGAAATTAAGTAGTAATTGTAGGAATGGTTGTGAAAAACAGGAGCAAACAGACAGGGCGCAATCCTAGAGAAATGAAAGCAGAAAGGATAGGGCCAAAACAAAACTTAAAAAAGGAAAAGGTGAATGACTGCAATCCTGAAGCACTGAAATCACAGGCTGAAGGGTTAAGTTTCCATCTTGGGGGGGCAGCCATAGATGAATGCCAAAGGACAGAAGGTCCAGCATGATGTGGGAACCCAAGAAAGAACGGCAGATACAGGGGGTATAAAACCAAAGAACAGAAAGGAGTGAACACTGACTGAAAGTGGTAACTTGAAAAGGTGGGGTCTAGGTGCTTCACACCCGATTCTGAAGAGGGAAAATAGTACATAAGCAGAATGAGTCGGATGCAAAGGGTTGTGGTACTGCTGTAGGAGGGGAGTGACCACCCCTTTTCATAAAGGGAATAAATGTAGTGACTAAAAAGATGCAGAAAAGTGGGAAGGGGCGATGGACTATTTGACAAGGAAGAATAATTGGAAGGAGATGGACAAGATGGAATCTGTATGCCCCAAACAAGGATATAGAGGATTTCATAGCAGGTTCTTGGCAAAATGTCCTTAAAATAATATCGGAGATGCAGCAAATGCATAGAAGAGTGTCGAACAGACATTATCTCACACCAAAATGATTATGTAAGGAGGGGGGCAAATAGACAGGCATGCAGCATATGTTTTGGGAGTTAACTTGGGCACAGAATATTTAGACAGAGGACTTTGAACTCTAGAAGGGGATAAATGTAAAAATGGAACAAATCTAATGAGAATTTTGCTTGTGGGGTACAAGGAATGAAGAGGCGGTTTGGCAGGAAAGAAAATATAGGCATTAAGAGTAATGGCACTAGGGATGAAGAGTGCAACAGCCAAAAAGTGGACAACCAATGGACAAACGCCAGAAAGGGGAACTAGACAGGAGGTTTGTAGACAATCTATGGACAAGTATAGGGCAAAAGAAAATGAGAGGGTAGAAAATAAAATAAAGGGAATTTTGGAAAGAGGTGATTAATTAGTACCAGTAAAAAGGAAGGGTGGATGTGAGTGAAAATAATTAGAATAGTAATGAGAATCAAGAAACCGCTGGCGTAAAATAAAAAGTGCGCCAGGCCATAGTACTGCCTAGCGTGTAGTTAATGCATGTGAAAAATAAAGAAAGCTTTCTGAAAAAATAAAAGGCCACAGGCACTACACATAGGGTTTATAGGGTTCATAGGTAGGTACTAGGCTATCTGCCCAAGGCCATTTATAAGCCTAGCCACACTGTGTCGGCTTTCACCACCCCATTGATTAATTAACTGATCCTCTGTCAAGCAGAGCCAATGAAGTCATCCCAGGGGTGTATTATAGCAATAACCCACGCCTGGGTGTGGGTAATGCTGGATTTACCCACGGTTGGCGTGGTTTGGTCCCGAGGGCGAAGCCCGAGGACCAAACAAAGACAACCATGGGTAAATCCAGCATTACCCACACCCAGAAGTGGTTATTGTTATTATATTAATGACATTATTTAAGAAAAGAAATAATTACTTTTCTTAAATAATGGCATTGTATAATGCCTCTTTGCTGCCCTTCCGCAGCTGCCTGGTGTTCAGCGCAGTTCTGATGTACTGCATGCCTACGCAGTACATCAGAGCTGTGGGCAAAAGCAACGGAGAACGCAAGATCTCCGTTGCTTTTATCTCGCTATGTTAAATGGGTTTAACATGGCGAGACAGTTTAAAATAAGCAACGGAGATCTCCGTTGCTTATTTTAAAGCTGTCTCGCTATGTTAAACCCATTTAACATAGCGAGACAGGTTTAAAAAAAAGCAACGAAGATCTCAAGATCTCCGTTGCTTTTTACACACTGTGTCGCTATGTTAAAGGAGTTTAACATAGCGAGACAGCTTTAAAAAAAGCAACGGAGATCTCCGTTGCTTTTTTTAAATCTGTGTCGCTGTGTTAAACTCTTTTAACATAGCGAGACAGTGTTTTATACTAACGGAAAAAGTCCGGGCGACCGGACCTTTTTCCGTTAGTATATTGAGGGATTTACAACGGGCACGCTGGTTGGGCTGGCCAATCAGCATGCACGTTTTAGAGTAGGCATTGTATAATTTCTGTTACCCATCCACTCGTCAAGGCTTCTCTTGAAGAGTGTTAGTGAGGGGCTCTGCCTAATGTAGTTAGGAATTTTGTTCCATAGCATGGGGAGTCTCTGTGACAGGAATCTATCCCTCCAGCATGTTTTATTTATTGTTGCGGCGAGGTTTAGCTCACTAGAGCGCGTGACTCGCAGTGAGTTGGATTTCATTAGGTGGAGCATGTCCATCAATTCTGAGTTGGACATGGCTTTGTAAGTCAGGCAGAGATCACCTCTCAGTAAGCGATATGCCACTGAGTACAGACGGAGTTTTTTCAGTCGGGCTGCGTAGGACAAATGTTTGAGGCCAGTAATCCTCTTGGTGAGGTGCTTTTGTGGTCTTTCAAGCTGTTGGAAGTGTCGGGTACATCCCAAATGGGGCGTTGTACTCTATGATGGGTCTAATGAGTGACGAGTAGAGGGAGACTATTACCTCTATTTCTAGATGCGAACCCCTTAGAAATTAGATGGGCCACATCGAAGGATTTCCTAACTACTTTGGCAATATGATTGTCAAAGGAGAGATTACTATCTACCTGGGTCCCCAGATCTCTTATTACCTCTTCTGTATTAAGGGGGCTGCCGCCTGTGTGGTAATTCGTGGGTGTTTTGTTTTTCCCATACGGGATGACTATGCATTTTTTGGCATTTAGCTTGAGGCCATGACTTTGACACCAGGTGTCTGTCTCAGTAAGGCCTTTTTTGGAGGATGTCCGTGTCAGCTGGAGAGTCAGTTATGGCTCCCACTTTGCAGTCATCGGCGAACTTGGTTAGCCATAGTCCTCCTGTGTTTGCCTGTACTTCTGAGAAATATATGTCGAACAGTAGAGGTCCCAGAACCGAGCCTTGCGGGACACCACTTGTGACTGGTTTAGAGTCAGACCTGTAGCCCGCTATTCTTACCGTGTGAGTTCTGTCTGTAAGCCAGCTGGCAACCCCTTTTGTGATGTAGGGGTTTATGTTAAGGCTGGTGAGTTTTTCTATAATACCCGAGTGAGGAATGGTGTCAAATGCCTTGGCAAGATCAAGGTAGGCTTTGTGAACCACCTTTCCCTCGTCTATGACCTTGGTAACAGTCTCGAAGAAGTCAGCCAGGTTTAGTAGGCATGATCTGCCCTTAACAAAGCCGAACTGGGTCGGGTCAAGTGTTTGGAGGTTCTCAATGTCTTTGTTAATGAGTTCCATGATGATGCGCTTCATAGCCTTGCAGACCAGGCTAGTCAGACTTATGGGGCGATAGTTACCAGGGTCAGTGGTGGCCCCTCCTTTGTGGAGCAGAATAACCATTGCTGTGTGCCATTCTGTGGGCACGTAGCCTGTGGAGAGGCTGAGGTTGAACAGCGTGTTTAGGTGGGGGGTTAGTTCGTTCTGTAGTTCATGCAAGACGCAGCCTGGGACACCATCTGGCCCCATTGATGCTGTGTTTTTGGCTTTTGAAAGGGCTGTTTTCACCTGTGCTTCTGTGATTTCCGGGACACTACACTTTTCCCGTGTTGTTGTGGGCCCTTTTGAAGGTGAGAGGGAGTTGAAGTTTGCACTGAATCTATCTGCCAGTATGTTGGCAATATCAGTAGGTTCAGTATATTTTGTGCTATTTTGCACTATCTAAGAGCATATCTGCGAGTTGCCACTTCGATTCTTGACATAGCTAAAGAAGGCTTTGTGGTTATCTTTCGAATCCTTGGCTATTTTTCTTTCGAAATTAGCCTTGGATGATTTTATGAGGGACCTTAGTTTCTTACTGATACTGATCAGGGATGTCTTTCCTTCTTGGGATTTGCTTTTTTTCTGAACTAGTTTCCTCCTTTTGTTGTATAACCTGTTTATGGCAGGGGTCCACCAGACTGGTTTCCTTCTCTTAGGGGAGTGAGTCTTGGTTTTGCTAGGGGTGGCACGATCCATGCATCCTTGTAGGTGCTCATAGAGTGCAATTGTAAAGGATTCTGCATCTTGGTCAGTGTTATCCTTTAGCGTGGGGGCTGTGAAACTTACCACTTCTGCCTTAAGTAAGGTAAAGTTTGCTTTAGAAAAGTTTTTCACTGTGGTTTCCTTGGTTGGGGGTGGTGGTGGGGTGTGGACATCCAGGGTGATTAGTCTACGGTCTGATCTAACCAGTGAATGGTTGACCTCCGGTACGGAGCACCTGTCGCCCATGTTGGTGATGACCAGGTCCAATATGTTGTGGCCTCTGATAGGGGAGTTTACCAGCTGATCCAGGGCATTTGAGTTGATAAATTCCAGGAAGCGCTGAGCCTGGGAGTTTGTACTCAAGTAGTTTTCCCAGTTAATGGTAGGGTAATTGAAATCTCCCAAGATCAGGGTGTTCGGTAGGACCTTCATGTTTTCCAGTGTCTACAGAAAGGTGGAGTGGTGGTCCTGGGTCATGGAGGGTGATCTGTAGCAGGTCACAATTTGCATTGCAGATTTGTCCGATGTTAGTTGCACATGGATGATCTCAGAGGTATCATGCTGCACCACTAACCTGTAGGTGTGGGTATCCTTAATGAATATGGATACACCCCGATGTCGATGTTCTCCATACTTAGGAGTGCTTCGAGCATATGCATTTTGAGATTTAAACTCCTGGCATTGAGTAGCATAACCCTCTGTTTACGCAGGTGGGTTTGAATTTTGAGCCTTGCCTAAACATGCTTTCTTAGCACAGCTTATAATGTTGTGGTATGAACTAGCAGGAGGTTCATAATACTTTAGGCATGGTAGCTGAGCCTGGGGAATATAGGTGAGGAAATAACTCAATGTAGTAGAGATCTGTTATTTATGTGACATTAGGTCCGCCTTTTATTTTTGTCCTTCCTACTAAACAGGCATTATTGCTATTCATTACCTAACTTGTAGTTTGCATAATTGATGGTGATTTTTTTTTCGATCACTGTTGTAGTGTTCTTTACACCTGGGACTTCCCTGTAAAGTGCCAGTGCATTCATTGAACACATTTTGAAAATGTCTGTGATGCACATGCATATGTCTTATACCATTATGCTGGAGTGTGCCAAGGGCCGACGTATGCTTCCCAACAAAGTTAAGACTCATAATTACAGAGTGCTCATCTTTAAAACTGAGGTTATAGAAATGTTATCGTTAGGTGAAAGGGACAAATGAACCAAAACAGAACAGGACCCCAACAGCAACCAGCAAAAGAGAATGTAATCCCAAAAAGACGCTTTCTTTTAACGTAAAATCAATTTAATAAAAAAAATGTTCTCGTTTTCGTCACTTTAAATAAAGTAACTTCTTCAGACACACAGACAAACAGCAGTTACACAGTTTCTAAAACATTTAAACTATGTAGCGTAAAGTCATATGACAAGTCATAGCGGTGAATTAAAGGTGCAAGAGCACAATAATTCACACTATTAAGTTAACCTTAAAGCTTACATACTTCATCAAGTAAAAAATGTATATAATCAGTCTACAATATACAAAGGTTGTATTAATATCTACACTTAAAAAATTTGTAAACTAAAATGTGCCATCGTGTAAGGTTTCTTAATTTGAGCAAACATGAAATATTGCAATTCTTATTCAGGCCGGGGAAGCAGAAAGCATTAAGCGCTAACTGCCATTCAAGCTCCCGTACCTCTAATAGTACTGAATATGGGCCACCTCTGATGTCAGGAAGTAACTGATCAATGGCTTGAAACGTGAACCTATGTCCACCATTTAATGAAATGTGTTTTGCTAAGGCATTTTCGATTTTATTTTTATTGATTGCTTAAGAGTGTTCGTAGACTCTCTCTCATGGAACTTCCTGTCCATTTTCCCTATGTAGAAAGCCGGACATAGGTTACAGGAAGCTAAATAAACAACACACCTGGACTCGCAGTTCAACTTGTGGTTGATATAAAATTTACATGCATTCAATACTCTAAAGGAATTACCTGTTTTTATATATCTGCACATCCTACATGCCCCACACATAAAAACTGGAGTTTCCTTTATAAGGATTTTTCGTTAGTTGATAGAATTGGTCAGTCACCTAGTATTGTTTATAGAAGAGGCATTAATTTAAAAAGTTTTTTTTGAAACTGAAAGTACTAAATCTACTTCTAGACTTACTGGAACTTACATTTTAGGGAAAAGAAGGCTGGTTTTAAAGTGGTTATGTAATCTCAATGTATTGTGAAGTTTACTGAGAAAAAGTCATGTGATATGAAAAGGACAAAAGTGCTAAAAGTGTAAATTTTTGACTATTATTGTTCTCTATACGGATCTTAAAAATTGTGCTTATTAGTTACCTGTGGTTTTACCTTGTGATCTGGCTTTGCTGACTTCACTGTTTGCTGTACCGTTGGTTGGTTCTAATTTTTTTTTTTTTCAGTTTTTGCTGTGGTTATGATGGTTATGCTAGTAGACTGATTTTTTTCTGACAGACTATATTAAATAAATTTTTTGAGTTTCCGCAATCATCGCACACATGTTGCCTGGGGATGGGGAGAGACAGAAATATTATAAGTGAGTACCTTGCAGAAATGCAGTTGTTGTCAATTTATGGCCAAGAGGATTTGATGAGATTCTGATGTACTTTTGATGAATTTTTTTTTTTTTGGTTAAAGTATTTCAGACTCTGTATGCACAATGCTTACTTTGGGTGTTACTCCTTTTGGAATTTCTTTGAGGCTACTTACCATCTCGTGGAGGTGCAGTTTTGGTGTACATTATTGACTTTGTTCAAAATGTCATTATTTCTCCTGTTGCATATCTTATCTTGTTTAGTTAACACAGAGGATACGTCCTCAGTCAGGAGTGCATTGTGCTCCTTATATGAGCCAGAGGGCAGTATCCAGTCATTTCCTGGTTCAGCACCTTCTACATATAACATATCAGATCCATCTGAGCCTGCAGTATCAGCTGGGTGTAAGTATTTCAAGTTATACCAGTTCTTCTGGTAAGATTACAACTGTAGGTTTCACCCTTTTTTCTTAGGCCACATGTCCTTTGGTTTGACCTTTTTTGAGACCGAGGGAGTTTTTCCTTTGCTGCACCTGTGGCTACTTTATGCTGTTCATACTAGATTATAATGTAATCATTTCTGAAATCTTCATCTCATTTTCTTTTCCTTTTCTGACTTCTTTGATATAATTTCTGGTAACTTTCTCACCTTATTGTCATTCTTATTGAAGTAAAAAGTTAAGATAATGTTAAATAAATAAATAAAAAATAACTAAAATGTAATAATCTGCCACTCCAGTCTTGAGTTTACACAGCCTGGAAGTAATGATTACGCAAGTACTACAGTGCTCCACAAATACCATAACTCAGTCCTTGCCAGTGACTAGTCTGCACAGACAGCCTTTTCATAGTATGCCTGGCCTTCTGTTTCAGACTGGTTGCTTTTTGCTTGATGTTCTTTTCATATTGTTTACTGAATTCTCTCTAAGTATCCAGCCTCAGCAAATGCTCTTCATGACACATGTAATACTGAAATATGTTCTCCCCACTGTCATGCAACATTCTAGAACCTGTAACGTACCAATCAGAATGGAAAAGAGAGTCCAGTTCAGACCAAAAAAAAAAATATATATATATATATATATATATATATATATATATATATATATATATATATATATATATGCCATTGTGATCCTAGTTTCAGTGTAGAAAATCTCTGATATGTCTCAAATGACCTTGTTGTTAACTTCATCACTATTGCCACTGAATAACTTCGGAAATGTACTGTGCTTTCTTATCCAGCAAAGAAATACATTTCTTTGCAGTTTGGCCAAGGTGTTCAAAGTGTATCTTGCAATGAAATGCATAAACTGATTAATGTTATGAAGATAGGAAGTGCCTGGCTCAAGTTCATGCAAGTCCATAGCAACTGTCTCTTTGTACTCTTGAGGCCAGAGGCATGCCAACAAAGTAAGTTTGGGGCTGTTATTCTTCATACAGTCTATTTCAAGACCAAAATAACATTCAAGGTCAGTTTATGGAGTCTGTTCATAGAGGCATGTTGAAACTGAAGGTTCAATTTCTTTAAAATTTTTTTTTTTTTTTGTAATTTTTCTCCATGGTTATTCTGTCTTAAAATGTGAGAACCTCATTCTCGTAATGAATATTCTTAGTCTTTGTCTAGATTTTTGACACAATATTGTCCAGAACTGGTGAGTTCACGTCAACCGGTTGTTTAAACGTCACTACTGTGTTGTATTCCATGTGCAGGATTGTTCCTGATCTTTTTGATGACATGTTACTCTGAAACTTAAGTTGTCTTTACTGGAACTGCTTCTGTTGTACTTAATGTGTCCCGTTTTCCCAGTATTTTCAGTCTTTCTTTTAAGTGCATCAGGTTGTGATATTTCTTCTACCTCACTCTGTCATTTTACTTGAGTTGTTGCCTTACCATTGTTTCTAAACATGATGCATGATTATGTACGATCAGTCACAGTTGACTCAAAAGATTCTACTTCAAAAATATATGCATCTGATGCTGGGTCTGTTGTAAATAGTTATGTTGCACATTTCTACGTCTGTTTTGTTTCCTGTATTTGTCTTGTTCAAGTCTGTATGGATAGTTTTTTGCCCAGTGATAGGTGCTGTGACACCGCACATTTGTATTTCCTACCCAGCTTAATTACTGGATTTGTAACCAGTAATGGTGGCCTCATCAAACCATTCTGTCTGCCCAGCTTACTACTTTGTTTTTCCTTTCTGAAATTTCCTGACTTGAGTTAATCCCTTTTAAAGTGCTGTATGTCTTTTCTCTGAAAGTATACTTTAGGGATGATTTTGCTTAAGCAAAAGCAAGTTTAGTACATTTTGTTTGTGCAAGTTGTCTGAAGTTTACATTTAAGCATTCAGTATCCAATAGTTTAAAGAAACCAGGCATCATGGAGCAGCACTTTTTATATTTAGGCATCCAAATATATCTTTGCACAAAGCCACTGATGTAATACAAACTTCACCCCGTGACAATTCAGTGAAAATTATTTTATGCCTCATAATGCTAATCTTTTACTTTCACAAGAATATTTGAAGTTTAGCAGTTATGGTGGACATGCCTTCAACTGTGTTCTGTTCCACTACTGAGGTATCCATTGTGATGCCTTTTGTTCTCCCTGCAAGTGACATCACATTGCAAGGGCATGTCTTCATTTTTCCAGCTTAGTCCAAATCATAACACCATTTTTCCAGCTTTTATAGCACTTATTTTCATCAAGCACAGGTGGGGGTCTATAGTTGGAAACTTTAGATGGGTGGAATTTATGTTTTGAACATCTAAGCTGCTCAGATAGCACCACAGATGTATAGAGTCGTGGTTCACTACTGCAACAAGGCACATACTTATTGTGAAGGAGGCAGACAAAGAACTGTCATAAAAGGTGCAAAGTTGATTCTGCAGTGCAAGTCTCCCACAAAACGGATGTTCCAGTAATAGTCAAAAACCAAGGACATAACTGCAAGAGTGACACTTCTAAATACCACAGTGGTGATATAGAACAAGTTATCAGACAGGCATCTTGTTTGTTTTGTTCAACAGTTTGAGTTTGGTACTGTAGAATAAGGGTACCTGGGTTGGTGTAGGCTTTTTTTTTTTTTTTTTTTTTTTTTTTATTCCATGTGAAATATTTTAAAGCTTCTTGTACTACTGTGCTTAATTTTACAGTCTGAGGAGAAGAAAGTGTCTTTGGCATCTGGCTTGGGACATGGAGTTGGTGACAGCTCGGAGGAGGAAGATCTGCAAGCCGCTGAGGAGGTATGCTAAAAATAAAATATACTGCACACTTGTACTATCCAGTATTGTTGTATGATATACGGAGTTAGCCATGATTACTTTATTTGACACCGTACTATTCCAGTAAGCAGTTTGCTCCATCATCAGAAATGTGCATCGTAATTGCAGCTGTGAATTTTTTTTTCACTTTTAGCAGCAGCTGTTTTAATAAAAAAAATTGAAAATGCATACCTAAAGAGTACAGAATATATGAATAGACCAAACAGCAAATCTGACTTCTTACAGGAAGGCAGTGTTGGATGGAGCTAGGAATATGGGGTTAAATCTCATTGGCTCCCACCTAAACATTGTGAGAGCTTGAACTAGCATCTGTTATCCCTATGAGAATAACTTGTGTTGCAAGCAGGTTTACCTGGTTAAAAAATAAAGCTGCTCAGTTTGTTTAACCGTATTGTGCAGGTAGTATCTTACCAGGGTAATGTCAGTATGTGGTGTTTCATGTGTTTTGTTTGACATTTGTAAGGGATGTATCAAGGCAATGGTTAAAGCATCTGATTTAAACATTGTGAAACCTTCACTGGGTATCTTTCAGAGACAGGAGTTAATGAATAAGTGTCCTGTACCTACTTCTACAGTTGCTGGAAGTAAGATTCACTCACCTTCAGCATTCGCTGAAGTCTCCTCTTTTTCCTCTTCTTCACACTCTGTCATCAGGCTACTTAAAATCTTGTGAGGTTTAATGAAATGGCAGCTGGTGCTAGAACTTTGTTTCCATTTGTTTACCAGGAAAGTCCAACTGGGTCCTAAAAAAACCGTTGTCAGTGGATGCCGGAAAGAAAACCTCCATTAGTTTTGCATACATTAATAATCAAATCAATCAATTTACTTAAATTTGCATATTGTACATAGAAAAATAGAGTAAGAGAACACTAAGACAGTACTATTTAAGTTGTGACACCCTCTTCCGCCGTAGACATTGATGTTCAGATGTCTGGCATAAGACAGGAGTCTGATCCTTATCTGATTTGACTTTATAGACTTCCAGGTTTTTTGCCACTCCTTTGAATTGTCTTCCGTTTACTGTGTTTGTTAGCCTCAGAAGCCTGGCATAAGTAGAGCTGACTACTGACTTTTCTGGACTAGTTATTAAGCTAAATGGAAGGTCCTTGAAGAGCCTTTATTAGATTTCTCAGAACTAAACAAGTTCATCAAGACGGAAGCAGTTGAAGGTGTTGACCATACAGATTTTGCTACCTTAAACGATGCAGAACACATTTTGAACAACTATAAATGTGCTTATTTACATATCCCCCATTTCAGGTGGGATTTTATTACCATTTCAGAGGTTTTCCATCCTTCAAGATAGGGCTTCCTAAAGGTTCATATGCAAGCACTAGGCAGTCATTCTTCAGACCATTGCAAGCCTAGCTAATAAAAGCCTGTTCAGAACATCCCTCCAGTGGCAAGGAGGGGTGAGGTAATTCAGCCTGGGGAGAATCTTAATACCTCTCACAAAGTGTTATTTTTCAGACTGCCCGACTTCAGAAAAGAAGATTACTGCACTGGCTGAGGTAAAGTAACAAAGACATAACAGCAACACATTGTACCTGGAGAATCCCATTGAGCTAGCCACACTGCACTATACATGGATCACCTATTGGCCCTCCCAAAGTTACGTGTGCAGCACCAAAACACTTGTGTACTGCTGCGTATCCCTGGTGTATTGTACTTGGATAGGTCTGAGTATGGTACACTGCATAACATAACCAAGAACAACAGGAACCAAACAAGCAATCCAAGTTGTAAAAAACACTGGAACCAACCGAAGACCCTCGTAAAAAAGTTTATATTTTTATTAAGCACTTCTCATCACCACTAAATATTGGGACTTCTTCAGCTAAAAAACAGTAGTAACAAACTCTTTTTTATTTAAAACAATAATAGTCATATGCTCTTAATAGACCAATTATTAGCTCCTTGCTACAATGCCCACCTGTGTTAACCCTCTCTTATGGCAAGCAGTAAGTCAACATACTACAAAATCAAAATTCACTTTTTTAAAAACACTGTTGTTTTGTAAAAGTAGAAATAAGAATATTAATAATAAATAAGGCACCTGAATAAGGCACCTGTAGTATGTCTTTTTGATGTCTATGAACTTGAATACAAGATCCGAACTTGAAAAATATTATAAATACAAAATTCTAAATACAATGTAAAATGAAATGTGTGTATATATTAAAATCCAAGTATATGTTAGACACATAAACCCTCAATTGTTATTCAAAAAAGTAGTAACCTTAACTAGACTGTTCTTGTGTACAACACACAGTTCGTTATTTCGTCAAACTTTTAAATTTTAAAATACATAAAATGGCACACATTTCATGCAGGCCTGGGTAATATGCATTTGCTTGTAATTGCTATAATAATTCAAGACTCTCAATAATAAGTGAATCCGGTCCCCCTCTCATATCAGTTGTTACTTGGTTAATTGCTCTAAATAAAACCTTATGGCTGTATACTCTAGTGTGCCTAGCTAATGCATTTTCTTGCTTACCTCTGCTGATATAATAGCGGTGTTCATATACTTGTTCCCATAATCTACGATCGGTCTTACTGATGATGTAAGTGGGACATTGTTGACACTGGGCTACGTACACCACTATTTTTGATTGACAATCTAATCTTTGTTTAGTTGTGTAATTCTTACCTCTTATCTTGTAATTCTGACTGACTTCCATGTGCTTGCAATAATTGCACATACCACATTTATACATACTCCGTTTACTAGTTAGTAGTACGTTATTCCTTTCTAACAAACTTTTCAAATTAAAGCCCCTTCTAAAAATGATCCTGGGAGTTTTGTTCAATCTATTCCTGACTGTTGTGTCAATGTTAATCAGTTCCCAGTTCTTATATATGATGTTCTTTGTTTCACTGTTGCAGTCATCACCTGTGGGGTTATCCCTGCTGTGATAGCTCTCAGCCAGTCGAGTCAATGTTCTTATGCGTTGGCTGCCATCGCCTGTAGTCTGATGTCAGGTAGTCAGTGCTATAAAGCAAGGTAGCCGACGTTATTACATCAGTCATTCTTGCTGTGGAGCCCATAGCATAAGCAGTTTGCGTGAGTGCCAATCGGTCTAAAGCCAAGTACACCATTGGGGATCCCTTTTTCTTGCACTAACCAATGTCCGAAAAAGTTAACAATTGTCTCGCCTGTGGAAAGCAGATCCACACCGAGACTTCATTCTTACTGTGTCACTTGTTTAGGCCCAGGCCACGACGTTCCCCGTTGCTGGTTCTGTGCCCTCTTTAATGCGAGGAACATTCACCCTAGAGCTCTTTTTGTAGGCAGTTATTTTCGTGTTTCATCTTCGCATTCCGATATGGCATCAGTCAGCCAACAATCTGTAGACATTCCAAAAAAAACGCTGAGATAAAGATAGAGACAGACCACACAAGGCTAAGCCTTCTGAAGACACTACCGCTAAGCATGTCGTTAGTTCTCCGGAAGTCAGTCAGCTGCTTTCACAGCCCCTGATGCCTGATTCGATATCTATGCAGGCCTCTACCGAGACCCTTTCGGAGTCTGGTATGCCGCAGAAATCTTCTTCTTCCTTGCCTTTGGCTGTCCCTGCTTCATTTGGGTCCAGAGCTGCGACGCAGGCACTGGCTTCCGAGGGGGCCTTCTGCACTACCGAATCTAGACAAAAACCGACATCTTTGCATCCGACTACCGTTTCTCTCAGGCCGACGGATTCTCTCAGGCCTAGAAGCCAGGCCACTCCTAGGAAATCTACTTCTAGCCACCATCTTGCTACTGCTCCACCACCCCAAGCACAAATGCTTAAAATGGCGGAGGATCTCATCTCCCTTATCTGGGGTAGTCAGGCCACAACTTCTAAAAGGAAAAGGCACCCTTCCCCAGAAATTATGACAGAACAGGATTCTGAGGAATCTGACTATTCAGTTTTTGAAGAGGAACAGCATCCCTTAACTGCCTAGGAGGATTCAGATGCAGAGGAATCCATCTCTTTTGCCACCCCTCCAGATGACCTTTCCTTTGGGGAAACCCTTCACTCCTTCAGGGAACATTTCCAGTGGGAATCTCAGGACTTCCCACAGTCTAAGAAAAAAAGACTGAGAGCTTTTGGACCTGCCCCATCACAGACCCCTGGCCACCCCCCTATTTTAGAAGTGGTGGATGATATTTTCCATGAATCCACCTTAGCCCCTGACGCCCTCCCTCTTGATCCCAGTAAACCTGACAGGTACTACAAAGTACCAGATTCTCACAAATACCTGTACAGAAATCCTGCTGCAGACCCAAAAGTCATTACACAGGGACCTAAAGGACCTAAGACTAGTTTTGCCAAGAATCCTCTTCCTACTGACTCTGGACAGATGAGGTAAAAAAGTATATACCTCTGCAATCTTAGCTATCAGAGCACTCACTTGTCATTTCCATATGTTAGAATATCAATAACACACTTTGGAACAATTAAAACAGAAGATTGCTACCTTTCCTGACTGTGCCATTTCAAAAGAGTTAGCAGATTTACTGCACTCTGCTTGTCAAGTGGCCAAACACTCATTACAATGTGGATATGACGCCCTAGAAGCCTCTAGCAGGGTAGCAGTGACAGGATCTGTTTTTAGGAGACATGAATGGCTGAAAGAACAACCTTTCCCTGATCATGTCAAGTCTAAATTTATTGATACAGCCCTACATAAGGAGCGCTTGTTTGGGGAAAAAGCAGAAGAGGTGCTTAAAAAGATGGAAGACAAAGCAAAACCTATGCAAACAGTAAAAGATTTTTTTTCATGTTCAACCACCCAGATTCAGCAGGAACGTTCCCTCTAAGCACTGGGTCTTCCCTACAACTAGCAGACAAGGCCAAGGTAAGCCCCACAGGGACAGACCATCCAGGCCCCTATCCCAGGGCCAGCAGAGAAGCAAACAATGGACCACTTCCGTCTCTAAGGTAGGGAGTTCTAAGCCAACCTTCTATGGCAAACACTCACAATGACTCCCCCACCCCCCTCTGCCCTCCCTTCTCTCGTTAAAAACTAGGAGGAAGGCTCTCCCTCTTCAAAGACAAGTGGCTTTCTGTGACAAAGGACCAATGGGTCTTAAAGATCATTTCTCATGGATACAAATTCTCTTTCAGCGAACTCCCATTTCCAAGAGGGTACCCAGACTTACCTCCAAATAGTGAGCAGAGGCATTGAAACAGGTACAAACTCTTATATCCCAGGGGGCAGTAGAACCTGTCCCTTCCGAACAAATGGGCAAAGGCTTTTATTTCGGACTATTCCTTGTGCCCAGAAAAGAGGGCACTTGGCACCCCATTCTGGATCTATCCATTCTGAGCACCTCCTTGGTGGTCCCCAGATTCAAAATGCTAACTTTGCAGCAGCTGCTGCCTGTGCAAGCAAAAAATGCCTGGCTAGTGACCCTAGACCTAAAAGATGCCTACCTCCACATCCCCATCAGGGAATCGTGCAGAAAATTCCTGCACTTCAGAGCAGGCTCGCAACACTTTCAGTTCTTTGCAATGCCCTTTGGCTTATCTACTGCTCCCAGACTATTCACCAAATGCTTAGCCCCGGCCATAGCATTCTGCAGACAGAGAAGTATACAGATTTACTCTTACCTGGATGACTGCCTCATTCAGGCAGAGTGCAAAGAAAAGCTGCTCCAGGACCTCTTCTTTGTCAAATCACTTCTAACTTCCCTAGGATACACCATCAACAAGAAGAAATCAAAACAAAACCCCACCAGGAAGATAATTTTCCTGGAAGCTGTGCTAGACACAGCATCCCAAATGGCCTTCCTATCCCCAGAAAAGCAGTCAGTAGCTCATTGTGTTGAAACACAGCTGTGGTGTGCCTTTTAAACAGACAATATTGGTACCCCTTACTGCGCAGTCGAACCTTACAGTTCCCCAAGCAGCTTCCCCTGATCTCAGACCTCTTGACCCAGGTGAGGGGGAAGATACTGCACCCAGACTTACAGACTCTCAATATTTCAGCATGGCTTCTACCTTAAAAGCTAACAAAGGAGTCCCTGTTAAGCAAACAGGTCCTAGACATAATCACAGAGGCCAGAAGACCCAGCACCAGAAAATCATATGCAGAGAAATGGAAAAGATTCTGCTCCTGGAACCAATCCAAAAGGGCCAGTACATCCCATACTTCCTCCCTCTTATCTTGGATTACCTAGCTGAGTTACTCAATAGTAGCCTCTCTTTCTCTCCTGGAAGACTGCCTTCCTAATAGCTATCACCTCAGCCAGAAGGGTATCAGAACTTCAGGCTCTCATGGCTGTTGAGCTGTTTATCATTTTCCATGCAGACAGGCTCTCCCTGATGACTAACCCTTCCTTTATGCCCAAGGTGGTATCTGATGTGACCCTCAACCAGGCCATACTCCTACCCACCTCCTTTCCCAACCCTCAAAACAAGGGGGAAAGAATTATACACTCACTAGACATGCACAGACAACTCCGATACTATCTGGACAGTACTAAACTATTCAGAAAAATGGACCAACTACTTGTCAGCTTTGCCCCTGGAGAAGAGGAGAAGCCCATTTCCAAACAAACCATTTCCAAATGGATATCAGACTGTATCCATTTCTGCTACAAACTACATGGAACCCCCCCCCCCCCCAAGTCTATCTGTACCCATTCGATTAGGACAGTCTCCACCTCCACAGCCTTCCTCAGAGAAGTCCCCACCATGGATAACATGGAAGCTGCCACCTGGACCTCTGTCCATACCTTTACAAAGCACTACCACCTGCCTCTTTTTTCTAAGTCTAGGGCAGGGTTTGCCTCTGCAGTTCTGCAGGGCCTGCTGACCCATGCCTAGGACTCTAACCTATCCTCCACCCCTCTCCTCAGCTTTGGGAATCCTTCCACAGGTGATGACTGCCAACAGTGAAACGCAAAGAACATAGTACAGTTGTGTACACTTACCATAAATGTAGATGTTTGAGTGTATTCACTGTTGCAGTCCTGGTTTCCATCCCTCCATCCCCCATATAGCATCTTCCCCTAGGGGACATCCCACAGTGGCTTTTTGCTACCAGGACCACTTTTCCTTATTTCCTTGTGCTTCTGATGGGTTAGGGCAAGAAAAACTGATGTAATGATGTTGGCTGCCTTGCTTTATAGCACTGACAACCTGATGTCAGACTACAGGCAATGGCAGCCGACGCATAAAAACATTGACTCTGGTATTCGGGCCGGCCGAGGGCTACCACAGCAGGGATAACACACAGGTGATGACTGCAACAGTGAATACACTCAAACATCTACATTTATGGTAAGTGTATACAACTGTACTTTACGAAGCTCCTCAGCATCTAAACTAAAAGGGGTAATATGTAATCCTTGCACTTGCCATAACCTGCAAACACTCACACTCTAAATTTCTAGAACAGGTCGGTGACATTTCTGCCCACTTACAAGAATGCCAAAAGTTAACTAGTACAACTAAAAAGCAAACAACCCAAGGTACTGAAAACTACTAAATTTTATACACTAAACTACATGTAATGAAATGCACAGAAGTGCATCTTTAGCAAGGTTGATGTGTGGAGACGCGCACACATTGCATACTACTGTGCAAGTACAACTGTGGAACTCATAAACAAAGACATTGGTAATCTCCAAACTCTGGACCCCACACAGTTCAGGTTTGTAAAAGGCAGATCATGTCTCCTAAACCTGATAGACTTCTTTGAAGCAGTCACCAAAGCCATAGATGAGGGTAAGGTGGTTCAGACAGCCTATCTAGATCTCGCTAAGGCTTTTGACACCATCCCCCACTCTGGAATTATAGATAAACTCACTAAACTAGGTATAAATCCCTGTGTCACAAGATGGGTTGCCAACTGGCTTACTGACAGAACCCACACTGTGAAAGTAGTAGACTTCAAATCTGACTTCAGACCAGTGACAGGTGGAGTACCACAGGGTTCAGTCCTGTGTCTTCTCCTCTTTGGTGGCTACTTCTCTGAAGTACAGGCTAACACAGAAGGTCCTTGGCTAACTAAGCCATAGAGCCATAATCAAAACTCCTAACGATGTGGACAGCCTATAAAAGGGCCTCACTGAGACAGATGCCTGGTGTCAAAGCCATGGCCTCAAGCTCAGTGCCAAAAAGTGCATTGTCATCCCCTTTGGTAAAAACTCTGTACCCATGAACTACCACATAGGCGGTAGTCTACCTAACACTGATTCTGTGGCTCTGCTTGATAGGTGCACAGGAAAATAATTTTCTTGGGTGGTGAAAGCCAGGTTACTTTTTTGGCTAGGCTTATATAGGCCCTAGGGCCACTAGCCTAGTACCTACCTATGAACCTATAATAAAACTGTATAAAGGTAAGTGCTATCCTCCATTGACTTTCTTACTGTTAAAGATTCAGGAGGGTTATTTCCTACTACCTGGCACAATAGTGGCCTGTAAGTGCTGTTGTTTCTTTTGTGTGTGACTTCTGTTATTAATCTTCTCACTAGTGGGTTGGGGTAACCTCTTCTCAAGAACATATCCCTCAACGTGTGTTACATTCTGTCAGGAAAGTCTTCATCTTTAGTGACCATTCTAGCTGACCTTACTAGTTGCCCTTTTTACCACAGATCTTTTTTGGTGGAAGGAATGGCATCTAGAAAAATGGAGAAAGACATTGGAGTATGTCTCCTTCCTGTGAATTTTTGCAGTGTAACATCTGTTGACCCTATCCTTAGTTAGGTTAATGTCTAAGTATGCTAGTCTGTCTGAATTATAGTGAGACGTGAATTCTAAAAAGTCTGTCGTCTCATTGAAGTAATTCACTAGTTCTCCTGCTGTACTTTCGCCACCCTTAATGATCATAAATATGTCATCAAGGAACCGTGTATAAAAATAAATCTGTTTTTTAGCCCAGTTGTTCAAAATAAATTCCTGTTCCCAGCATGCCATTACTAAATTGGCGAAGCAGGACCCACATGGGGAGTCCATAGCTACGCCAGTTTTTTGGAGGAAGTATTTTCAATCAAATACAATAAAGTTGTTGGTTAAGATTATGTCCAAGAGTTCTTCCACTAAACTAACTTCTGCAGTTGGTGCCCCTTTTGATCTCATAATGTAACTCACCCACTCAATTCCTTCCATGTGTGGAATGGAAGAGTATAGGTCTCTAACGGCAACTGTGAGGAATTCTAGATTGTTAATGTTTAGCAAGAATGACCATGAATCTTTACAAATCTGTTTTTCATGGCTGATGTACTTCAACACGGTGTCCACTACTTTAGCACAAGAATAAGTGATACTGTTCCTCGCGTCCACTAATTGTCTTATAGGGGGATCCTTAATGCTTTTATGGACCTTTGGTATTCCGAACAGGATGGGGATCCTAAGGGCTGGCATACTTAGAAAGTTAAATAATTTGGTGTCTATTCTTGCTTCAATAAACATATCGTTTCTGTATGATTTTATTTGTGAATACGCTGTATTAAGCATATTTCTTGTAAACTCAATGTATGTGTTGCTGTTTAAAAGTCTGAACTTTTTTTCCACGTAATCATCCTTATTCATCATAACTAGTCCACTCCCTTTGCCTGGCTTCATGACTCTAACTGCTGTTGTTTGCAGTTCGAGTAATGCTTGTTTTTCCTTAAAAGTAATGTTAGACCCATACTGCTTATTACTTTTATCCCTAACAATTCTATTACGAAAGTCAATTTTACAGATTTGCTCAAATAATTCCAACACAGGGTGGAATAGAGGATTAAAAGTACTAGGAATATGATAGGCATTTTCATTAAAATCATTTTGACCTAATAATACATTAAGGTTCAATTTCCTAACAAACAGCTTAAGATCAAGTAAAGTCCTTGCTAAACTGGCTTTACATGTAGGTACAAACATATACTCTTTCGATAAAAGTTCATCAAGGGACAGGATCAACAAATGCGTTTGAATAGTTATACATTTTAAAATCGTTTTCACTGTTAAATATCACTGTACAAGCGCCATTACTCGCTTGTATAAAGTCATTTACCACCTCTGCTTGTTGCCGTCCTTGTTCCTGTTGTTGGACTGCTGTTTCCCTTCCTGGTGTGGATTGTGATTCAGTGCCCTTCTCCCCCTCGACCTTGTCGGCCCACATTGATGTTTAATTGTTCCTGGGCATTTCCAGTCCTTCGGTTGTGTGTGTAATTCATAATTCTTTCACTCCTCCGAAGAGTATCTGTAGTGTGTTTGGCTCCATTCCTAGTCTCAGTGGGTGTGCCTTCTTCTTGATTGTTAGAGTTGGTACTTCCTCCATTTCTCACTTGGCCTGTCATGTTCCACGTCTGCGAGGGAGGCAGTTTTGGATAGGCTACTCCATTCTTTTAGTCATTCCGGTCTCTGTCTCTGTTTAACTTTTTAACTTGGTACACTGCATAACATCTCAGATCATTACATGTCATTTCTTCCAGGATTACTTCTACAGCAAATTTATGTCTTTGTTAGGAGTACACTGGTCAGCATCCTTTGTTCAGCATGTTAATTTCCCATCCTGCACTTGTAAACCACATGTTTCATCCTTAACTCTGGATCCCTCAAGATTAAATGACTTGTGCTCATGGACGCTTCCCTTGTTACCCGCTCTTTCTCATAGATCCCACACCACACACATCATTGCCTGCCATTTGGTTAATCTTGTTGGTGCTATACATCCTCTGTGTCTTAGTGGGGACAGAGACCCCTGCATGTTGTACCCTAAGAAAATATTGTAGTCTGCATACTGTAGTATAGAGGTAGGGCAAACTTTAAATTATTTTCATCTTTCTCATTGAAACCCATATCAAACCTGATCAGCCTCCACTTGTTTATGACTAGTCAATATTGAGACATATACAAGCAAGCATTATACTGCAATGTCTTGCACACAAAACATCCATATCACCAATAATGAAGTCCACCATCTCTCAACATTGAAAAGTATTATTTTTGCATTTTGCTGGGGGGCTTCACCTTCCCTACAACTTCTCCCAAGGATTCCTTGTCATGCTACCTCAGAGAAGCTGTAATGCTGTATTCAATTAAAAAAGTCTAACTGAGTTGACTGCAGCTGAACCAAGAGATCCCATGGCAGTGATTCAGTTTCAAGTTCACTTACTAAGGACTGCTGTAAAAATCAGTATTCCACTAATCAAACTTTGGAAAAAAAAAAAACAGGCAATAAATACATCCCTAAAGGCAAAGAGAGACAACTTTGTGGATTTTCTGAATCTTGATTTTCCTGGATTAAAAGACATCCTTGACTACTCTAGTGCAATGTTCCAAAAGTATGGCCTTTGTACACAGATGAATGCTAAAATATAAAGGATTAAGTCAGACCCTTTGCACCACCCAACAGTCACAGGGTGGAATAGTGTGGTGTAAAAGTGAGCTAATACTAGGGTAGGATGCTTCCTGAGGTAAGTGAAAATTTGTGTCCACAAAACATAGGGAAGTCACACACACACACACACACACACACACACACACACACACACACACACACACACACACACATATATGTATGTATTAATCTACTGGGGTTAGTCTAAACTTCAGTAGATTTTTAACCTTTTTTAGTCAGTGATCACTGTCGAAAAGAGATAACCCTGATGTGCATGCTCTGAGGCACAACTTTGTATCATGCAAAAGAAACTTGTGTTTTTTGGTGCTGCACCTCCATGTGCGGGGCTGTGACCCGACACCCCACTGCTAATTATATATACTTATTCCAGGATTGCTCAATCCCTGTGGAAGGGGCATAGTTTGCAACCCTGGGTACTGCTGATCTCGCACAACTTTTGACCATGTGTTTTGTTGACTAAACTGTGTCAACAAAACAGTCATTGCCATTTGGAATTTTCACTTTTTATAAGCACTCTCATATATTTATCTGTGTATGTGCATATATATGTATAATATATACACACGTGTGTGTGTGTGTGTGTGTGTGTGTGTGTGTGTGTGTGTGTGTGTGTGTGTGTGCGCGCGCAGACGTATAGATTTTTTTTAAAACTATTTGTTTTCAGTTGCCGAAAATATAACTTCTGTGAACACCAACATTCCATACAGTGAATGAGATTTGTTTGCATACAGATTAAGTGGGAGTTGTTTATTGATGTCAGACGTTTTGGTATTAGGGGTAAGAGTGTGTTTGTGTGTGTGTATGTGTTTGCAGATTATGGAGAGGTTAGAGGAGAGATGTAGGTTTATGTGAGGTGTATGTGTGTGTCTTGGGTAGTAGTACTGGTAGGAAAAACATCTTTTGTAAAGTAATTTGTAGGGTTAGAAGTCATGATCGCAGGAGA